>NC_084800.1:98437287-98741743 GCF_963169125.1 Humulus lupulus
CCGTCTTTGTTGCTCGAATGCAGCATTCTGCCTAGCCATTTCTTCAGCGAACGCCTCCTGTCTGGCATTGAATTGTGCCATCTCCTCTTGGAAGGCGCTCATGGCTTCCTGGAGCTCTTCAACCTCTAGGGTTACGTCCTCGAGCACGACTCTAGGCTCAGTTTCACGATCTTGAAGGCTAGGACCTTCTAATCTGGCAGGCTCTTTAGAGGAGCCTGTCTTCTTGGAGGCCGCATTGGTGTTCTTAGGCGCCATAATACTTTAGGGATCGTTTGTTTTTCTCTTCAGGCTCTCAATGAAAGCACCAAAATGTTGACCGCATTTTTGGCCAATGACGTGTGAACGTCAAAAACGATAAAACCTTAAAGAGAAAATAAATGACACAGACAATTTTATAGTGGTTCAGCCCCAATGTAATGGTAATAGCCTAATCCACTTAGAGTTGTGATTATAGATCTACACTCAAGATTAGATGAACCTGAGTCAACTGAGTTTCTTTAGTGTAGATTACAAGAATACAAGAATTCTCTCAAATTCAAATACTCTCTCTCTAGAAAATTCGGATCAAAAGTTCAAAAATCCAAAAGTCCCCTTTATGATGCCATAAGCCTTGTATTTATAGGCTCAGGATCGTACAGATGATATCCCCCGTAATCGAGATATTTTATTATTCTCATTATATTTAAATTACATTAATATTCAAAATTTAATAATACACTATATTCGTGGGATAAATTGAGAGATTCCCGTGTATGCCAAGACCGATTCTTGTTGAAGCCATTTATGGGAATCTTGACGTAGTCCTGCTCCATCCAGTCGATCCATATCTCATTCAAGCTGGTCGACCACACCTTCACTGGGCAGACACGCACTTGACTGGGCAGACATGCACTTGATTGGGCAGACATGCACTTAGCTGGGCAGACATGCACTTGACTGGGCAGACATGCACTTGACTGGGCAGACATGCACTTGACTGGTCGGACATGGTCATGACCGATCGGCCAAGGTCATGCCTGATCGGACAAGGTCATGCCTGGGCAGACAAGGTCATGCCTAGGCAGACAAATACGTGACTGGTCAAGGTCATATCTGGTCGGCAATGACACTTCTCTGACCTGTCAAAATTCTTCATCGGTCTACTGGGTTACTCCTAAGCCAGGTCACCCAACCATTCCTTGCCACTTGTCATTTCTATTGCCACGTCATCATTTTCAAAATTTGGGGATAACACTAGTCATAGAACAAGGCAAGCATTTTTAGTATTCATCGAACTTGGGGTCGGTCCAGCATTAATGCTCATAATGAGTCATTCAATGCAGATGTCGATTAGACCTAATCTTTTCTCAGCTCTGCGTTCATGACGCTTATGTCGTTCCTGACTCTTAGGTCAGTAACATACAACCAGTGCTCAGTACCGCTGTCGAACTTGATTAGTAAGTCACAGCTTCACAGACAGTCTGACACCATTGCCGATTCTGACTAGTAAGTCAGTGCCATTCACAAATAAGCAAGATTTGCTAAGAATTTAATATGCAATCACTGTCCATATTTAAACACTCAACATGCTTCAATAATAACCATGCATGTCATATACGGGGTGCATTTTTCTTACCTATGGTTCGAGCAAGAATTAATTAAAGAACGACCCTTGAGAATGATCAACCTTTTAGTTCCTTGACGGTCACCTAGTCATAATCAATTATGGGATTCCATCAATAAAATGAATCACAAAAGGTTTCTGGACCAAAACCTAGCCTCCGAGTCATCGAATCCTACTAAACCGGGTAGTAGGATCGATCCCGAGGCCTAAGGTTAGAATCCCCAAGCCAAAAACACAATTTGGGCCAAAATGCCACTAAGGGTCGTGGCCCTACCTCACCATGCCACGGCCCGCCTCCTCAACCAGAAGCGGTCGTACATCATTTCCCCAACACGGGCTGTAGCCCAACGGCCCAGCAGCTTCTCCCTTCCTCTTCAATGAGCTTGGGTCGCAACACTCTAGAATAGAACCGTGGCCCCACCTGAAACCCAGCTAAAAAACCCTACTTTTCCCCTTCTAACTCATTTGAAAATCTCATAAAATCTCTCCCAATATCACCAAGCAAAGCCACCAACTGTTACCACAACTTATCTACCATATAAGCATCAAAACCCAAGCCTTACACCAATCAAAACTTCATCAAATTTCCCCTTTCAATGATCAAAACTCCAAACCTTAAAACCAGCACAAAAACAGGGCAAGGAACTATAAAAATGGAACCAAAACCTTACCTTAAGCTTAGGTTGAATCCTCTTCAATGGCTGAACACTAGTCTAAGACCGCAAGCTTCAATCTTCAAGCTTGAATCCCCAAACTTGCTTCAAAATTCAAAGGAAGGAGAAGAGAAAGATAATGATCGTGAGGAAGGAAACAAGGCTCTGCTTTGGTTCTATTTTTCTACAACCATCCATTTATATATAGCCTAGGTCAAATGACCAAAATACCCTCCATGCTTAGTTCATCCCTTAACGACCCCCAAGGGCAAAACCATCCTTTTCCACCTATCTTGTTAATCATAATTAACACTCTCCAATTCCCGCTATTCTCAAATACCAATAAAATCATATCCCATTACCCTTTAATTCCCGGGAATGCCCTAATCATCAAATCACCCCGAGACTCACCCCGAGCCCCAAACTTAAACTGTTATGACCAAACTGATAATTGAATTCAAAGATCGTCTCATGCCGAATAGCTCGAACAAATCCACGTTATAATATGGTCTCAACAATAGTTCACCGACATGCATACAAATATACAATTATGCCCTCAACGAGCCAAATTACCAAAATACCCCTGAGATGAAATGTGGACCCGCATGCATGCATTTAACATCATATTATAATATAATTCACATAAACATGCACATAATAGTTTAATGACATAATAAATCAGTTATGGCCCTCCCGACCTACTAACTCGACCCTTAAACCTCATTAGGGATTTTGGGGCATTACACGTGTAGCCTGACCTGTGAGACAATATCAACACTTGCAAGAACAAGGCCGGGCCCGAGGACCTTCATGGGCAATACCCCCAGCCGGACCTTCGAGACCACCTCAATGCTCAGAGGAAAGAAGGTAATGCCCGACCAGGGGGCATACCCGGCACACAGTGCCAACAACGATTCTCTCCGCGCAGAGTTTGAGAGTTTGAAGAAGATAATGTTGAAGATGGCCAAGAAGCAAGGCATGATTCAGACTCTGAGGACGAAGACGGAGAACTATGTGCCCTGCACATTGTTGAAGCCTCGTTACCCCGAGGCTTCGAGATGCCAAACATTACTCCCTACAATCGGACAACATACCCATCCAACCACCACCTGTCTAAGTTTAACAGGTTGATGTCCATTCACCGCGTTTCTGAGGACGCAAGGTGTTGTTTATTCCCATTAACCTTGACGGGAGCAACTGATGAATAATTTAAGAAGCATCAGGTGGGCTCCATCCATTCCTGACACCAACTATCCTCTGACTTTCAGAGATAGTTCATAGCTGCTTATTAGGTTTGCTTTTAGGTTCATGCCTTGGCAAACATAAGCAAGCACCATTTGAGACCCTTAAAGTGTAAGAGGAGGCTACGAGGACCAAGAGGTTCGATGAAAGTCAGTAACTCATGGCCCTACAAGATGGTATCTAACTAGGTTCTCCATTATGGGATGACCTGAAAAGACATGGATGCCATAGGCTCGATGATTTCATTCGTCAGGCCCAAGAATACATTCACCAGGAAGATGCCCAGATCAGAGCTTTTGGAGAACCAATCTCCATCCTAACTCCCACAATCCCAATGGTTGCACCACACCCACTCCAACTAGCATGATGAGTGCTCCGCGGTACCATCCCACTGCTCCACAGGTCAGCTACAGCGCGGTGCCCACCGGGTATGGAGCAGCTCCCACAGGATTCAACACTTATTAGCTTGCTTTCAGTTCCATAGTAGCTACTCCGCCCAATTGGTTGCACCAAGTGAAGGCTCGAGCGGAAGCAAACATGGGGGCTAAGGCAAAGGGAGTAAGAAATCAAAAGGAGTTGGTGCTCCCGAGGAGAAGTATGTTCCTCAATACTCCGAGTACACTGATTTAGTCAAACTCGAGAGAGTGTTTTTATGACTACGGAGCAACAGGTCCACTACTAGAAATTGCAACCCATTTGAAGGGAAGGGAGAAGAGAGATGCTGGTAAATTCTACAAGACCACAACAACATTGGTCACAACATCAATAAATGACGAAAACTTCACTATGAGATTGAGAATCTCATCAAACTGGGTCATCTTCGCCACTACACTAGGGGTGGAGTGTTGGGAAATATACTTATACAAGATCTTATTTATTTTCATGTAAATCATATATTAAACAAATTAATATAAGAAAACCTAGAACATGTTTCTATAATTGAATTTAAACAGAGATAATGATAAGAACACTTACATTATGTGCAGTGGAATGAATAAGGCATTCCTTCAATTTCTCTAACCCTTGCATCCTTTATGTCGCAGGGTATCACCAAGAAACTGAACCGATCTTAAAATTTCTTCATAGCCTTCCAAAGTATCCTTAAAATCACCTAGACTAGAGTGGGAAATTTTCAACACATGAGATAGATACAAAGAGAAGAAGAGAATAGAATATTGAGGCTTAGAAAATGACTTTTCTTATAGAGAGAGTCTAAAACCTTAAAGCATCAAAACTATATCTTCTGATCATCTGTTTTCAACTCTCACTTAGCATTCCCACTATAGGCTCAATTAGGTCACTTATTTAATTATAAAATCAATAAAACAATATGTAATATCAACCATTAGGTCGAAATTCTCATGGGTTTTAGGTCCATAAAATTTCTCTTTTAATTATAAGCTCGTTGGACTTAAATTCAAGACCCGTATTATTTTCTATTGATTGATTAATTATTTAAATCCTTCATCAAATTAATTATTTATAATTTGAACCTTGATTTAAACTTATTTATTAATTTAGACATCAATTTTTCTTAATTAATAAATCTGCCCTAAAATCTCTTTTCTTGTCTAAATTGTATAGCTATGTGAAACTATCCAAAATTGACTTGGTCAACTTTGATAATTAAATCAATTAATTGAGACTATCTAGATGATTTTATCCAAAGTACTCTGGGGATCATGGGCCTATGAAATCAAGCTCCAATAAGTTATCATAAATCTAACAAATAAATTTACTAACTTATTAATTCCTCGTGACTCCACTAAAGACTCGAAATTGCACTCTTGAATTCTTAGAACGCTCTATAAGCAATATAGATATGTAATTAGTTATCCATTGTTACAACCATAATTAATACTCAATCATCTATAGACGGTCTACAATGAGATGGGACTACTTGGGATATAATAAGATTTTCATGCATGTCATAGACCAAGAACATACCATCTTCAGAACAAACAAAGGTGTCTACTGCTACAAGGTGATGCCTTTTTCCCTAAAGAATGTATGAGTCACTTATCAAAGACTAGTGAATAAAATGTTCAAGAACCAGCTTGGTCGAAACATGGAGGTTTACGTAGATGACATGCTGGTCAAGTCCAGGACAACATTGGAGCACGTAAGAGACTTAGCGGAGGCTTTCTCCATCCTTCGTAGGTTCGGAATGAAGCTGAATCCCCAAAAGTGCACATTTGGAGTAGCCTTCAGGAAGTTCCTCTGATTTTTTGTGAGTGCCCAAGGAATCGAAGCAAGTCTCAAGAAGATCAAAGCGTTAATCGAGATGTTGTCCCCCAGAAAGCATAAAGATGTGCAAAGCCTAACTGATCGAATAGCGGCTCTCAGCCACTTTGTATTGAAGGCCACCAACAAGTGCATTCCTTTCTTCAACATCCTTCAAAGTGGTCGGAGATTAGAGTGAACAAAAGAGTGTGAGCAAGCTTTCCAACTGCTCAAGACGCACATGGCCAATCCTTTGAAACAGTCAAAGCTAGTAGACGAAGAACCCTTGCTCCTCTACATGGATTTCTCAGAGCATGCCATCAGTGCGACGTTAGTACGTGAGGAGGGTCGCTCCCAGCATCCAGTCTACTATGTCAGCAAAAGACTCTTTAGAGCGGAGTCCAGATATCTGCTCATGGAGAAGCAAACACTTTGTTTGATGACAGCTTCTCGAACGCTCAGGCCCTACTTCTAGGCACATTCTATCAAAGTGCTCACTAACCAACCCCCCAGGTAAGTCCTCCAGATGTTGGATTCCTCTAGGAGACTCCTCAAATGGGTAGTCGAACTTAGCCAATTTGACATAATTTATCTCCCGAGCACTGTCGTAAAGGATCAAACGCTAGCAGATTTCATCGCAGAGTTCACTGGAATACAAGAAGGGCTCGAGGAGGCCCAATCCATTGGGCACATATGGAAGCCATACACACACAACTCTTCCAATGAAAACGAGGCCAGAGCAGTGCTAATTGTTTACAAAAAATACAAGAAATACATACTTGGTACAAAATGGACTTCCAAAAGGAAGAGAGAAAATGTGGAGAAAGTGTAGAATATATGATGGTAACCGAAATGTGAAGTCCCCAAAATGCTCTTGAAACTACATATTTATAGCCAAATAAAATGTTTAAAATAATCCAATTATATTAATTAAATTGATTAGATTAATTTTTAAATGAAGAATAATATGTCATAATTAGTGTAAAATGGTGTGAAAGTGAATTTGGGGGTGTAATGATTAATTTTGTAGTAAAATATGTAGAAAAGTTGGGTAAAAAAATGACATTTTTGGACATTGTGAGACAAGGGGACATTGCTAGGCTCAAGAAAAACTACTCTTATTTGAGCTTGCTGGGTTTGGCAGTTGTTAGCAGGCCACTCGGCCGTGTGCAGGAGGGAAACAAGCTTAACAAGGGTGCAGGTGGTTGGAGGCTTCTGTCTTGCGTCGTGGGCCGTGGGGCTGGGCTGAGAGGAAAGGAGCAGTTGGGCTCTACTAGGTCGAAGGAGAGAAGAGAGTAGCTGGAAAGGCACACGGGCCTGGGCTAGGTCAGCATGGGCTCACGTGGGCTCATCTGGAGCTAATGGCATGGTGGGCCGAGTCTTCTGGGCCGCCTGAGGGAGAAAGAAAGTAGCTGGAAAGGCACACGGGCTAGGGCTTCAAATGGCACTTTACATTCTTTTCTTTTCAGTTTTCGCCACATTTTTCTTTATTTTTCAGCTTTCTTGCTCTTCAAGCACAAAAATGCAACATATTCCCTACAAAATAAACATAAGTTAAATCATAATAAAATATTTTTAATTATAAAATAAATCATATTAATTATTTGAAAATATTAATTAAAACTTATTTAATTTACATTTAAGATCAATAAAAGTACATTTTTTTACTTCTAACCAAACAACAATAATTCAAATAATTAAACTACAACGTTTTCACCAAAATAACTATAAAACACACAGAAATCTATAAAATTAAAATAAACTTAATAAATTCAAAATTACTTAAAAACTTAACAAATCAATTAAAAGCTCAAGAACTGCGCAACAATTAGCATATATAAGGGAAATTAACACATATACGGTAAATTATAATTTTTTTTTTAAATATACGGTATCTAAATGTAATTACAAATTTACGGCGCCTCTAATGAAGATCCCATTATACACGGAGAACCACCGAACTCAAACCCCCAACCCGTAGTCATATACTGTTTTTTTTTTTGTAATCAGGTAAAGTTTACGTTTATATTATATTCCTGCTTATATATGGTTAAGTTTGCATCAAAACTTTATATATGATCTAGTTAAATTATTACTGAATTTATTACTAAAAAAGTCAAACAAAAAAAAACTTAAATATTTTCTTGAAACAAACTATTACTAAATTTATGATGTAAACAATTTAACAATATTGTAACCATCGTTTACAGATTCAAAATCATTGTTACATATAAAAACAATTTTAACATATATTTCTAAAAAATATTCACAGAAATATGTTACATAAATATATTCTTAATATAAAATAGATCAATGTAGAATTAAACTTAATATTATACCAATATTAGTTTGATATTATACAACTAAATTCATGATTTTGTAGCAATTTTTTACAAAACCTATCCCATAAATTAAATTTCAAAATTTTTAGTCTATTTTTTAAAAAACAACAATAGCTTTGTTATTGCAACCTTTACGTGAAACAAAATACAGAAATACAATAACCATTAGAACAAGATTTGTGAAAATTCAATTCACTGTAACTACAAATTCAACAAATTGTAACAAATAGTTACATAGCCAAAATTTAACAAATTATAAAAATTGTAACCAACATTTTTAGTAAACATACTGCTAATAAACATTCAAAAATTGTAGCAAATATTTACAGAAACTAATACAGTGGCTACGTGATGAGTCCGTTTTTAGCATAGTTTTAACATGTGTTTAGGGTAAGTTTGAGTCATTTTGGTGGAGTGTTATGCGGTATTATGCTTGTTTTAGTATGTTTGCAGGAAATAGTTGAAGAAAATGTGAAGTTTGGGAAATGACTGAAAAATCAGCTGAAATTGGGAAATTTGTGCTAAAAGTTGACAAGAAGAAAGTTGAAGACTCATTTGTGGAGATAATTGGTAGATTTGGAGTTTGGAATCAAGATTTTGGAAGAATTAGAGGGGTCGCGGCGCTTGAATGGAGAGCTGCGGCGCAAGGGAGAAATAGAGAAGGCAAATTCTGGAATTTTTGAAGGGCCGCGGCACCTGAGGGAAGCGCCGCGGCGCTCGCCGAAGTCAGAGAAGGGGCGCGTTGGGCATAGATGCGCGCCGCGGCGCCCGGATGCTAGGGCCGCGGCGCGTGTGGCTGAGCGTGACTTTCAGAATTTTCAAATTTGTTAGATTTTTTAGGGTTTTTGTTTAAATACGTTTTTAGAGTTAATTATTCTATTCTATTCATAATCAGAAGTGTGGAGAAGTCATTAGAGGCAGAAGGAAAACATTGAAGACCTAGAGTTTGAATTCTTATTTTCTTCTGTAATTTCTTACTGGATTTCATGTTTATATATAATTTGATTGATGTCATTATGTCTACTTTGAACTAATCTTGTTATTAGGGTTTTAGTGGATTCTTCTTGAAACTTTTGATATCTTAATGAAATTTTCTTGAATTTCTTTCTTCTGCTGTGGATTATTTATCATATGCTTAATGCTTGTGAATGTTTGATCATCATTTACATGTTTATATGATTTTAACCTAAACTCTGAAAAGAGAAAGATAATTATGCTATAGATAAATAATCACAATTTTATATTAGACGAAAGTACTTTTATGAATTGTGTAGTTTAGGGATTATGCATCTAAAGCCTGCAATATATTGATTTACCACAGAGACGTAGGAAATAGTATATTGTAGAGAATTATAGATCCTAACAAGACTATAATTTATAATTGTAATTTGCTACCACAATAGACTTAAGAAATCTTGAGAATTGGTTAGAAATCATAAGTGGATGGTTGATGAAACTAAAGCCCTAACTTTTGCATCTATTTGAATTAAATCAAATTTCATCTTTGCATTTCTTTAAGTGCTTAGTAGTTTTCTTAATTTTTAGTAATAGTTATTTTATTTATCAATCTGAAATTATTATTCAAATCAATTAGAGTTAGAGGTTAATTATTGGTAATTAATAGCAGTCTTCGTGGGATCGATACTTTACTTATCATATATTACTTTATTAGACCGCGTATACTTGTGTGTTACATTTTGGTGATCACTACGCCCTATAGTAGATAACTAGAGTTGTCAACCTATCAACATGACCCTCTGTACCAAAACTAGGATCTCCTTGATTTGAATATGAAAGTATAAAATAAACTAATAAAAAGAAACTTTATTTAATAAAGGAAAAAGAAAAGTGATATTTCAACTTTTTTTACAAAGGTATGAACAAAAGGGTGATAAAATAATTTAGTCCCCCAATAGATAGAAGTTAATTGTAATTATGAAATAATAAAAAACAACAAAAAATAAATCTGGAAACAAACTTTTCAAAACTGTAACATATAGAACCAAATCATTCTGCAAGTATACTTTACAAAACTGTAACAGTCTATTATAGATCCACATCATGCAATAAACAGACTTTACAAACTTCAAATAGATTATTACAGGTCTAGAAAATAACATATAATAGTCATATTTCTTGTACGAAAGTTTACTGTTATTATGAAATAATAAAAAACAACAAAAAATTGGAAACAAACTTTTCAAAACTGCAACATATAGAACCAAATCATACTGCAAGCATACTTTACAAAACTATAACATATTGTTACAGATCCACATCAAACAATAAACAAACTTCAAACAGCTTGTTACAAATCCAAAAAACAACATATATAAGCCATCTTTCTTGTACGAAAGTGAAAATTTTCTTTGTTTTGAGTCAATGAATTGACACTAAAGCACCCAGTAAAATAATCATGTACACTTATAGGGCTTTGAAATGTTTAGCTTATTTCAATCAAGCAAAATACATGGAGAATTGTTTAAATTAACATATAACAAACATTATTTTTTAAACACATATATAATTATGATCCCCATTGTAAATGGTTATTAAGGTCTATTATAGATTTCAATACATTTTTTATCTAGTTTTACTTTTCATGATATTAGTGATATAATCGTAGGACCATAATGAACATGCCACCAGATTTTAATAACCTAATTACACTCTCAAGCTTGCCACTAGATTCTAAGAATTCAAGAAAAAAATCAAAATGGTAAGCAATTAAATAAAATATATAAATGTAACAACAAACAATAACAAGATTGTAACAATTATTTATATAATCATAACACGTGCTAATAAACTTGAAACAAATTGTTACAGGATCATAATATAGAATCAAAACAAGTCATGAAAGATCACAATCAAAGCAAACAAACATCGTAACAGAGTATTTAATTTCATAGCCCCAATGAGCAAGTTGCATGCCTTTTATCAAGAGAACAAGAGTTGTATCGGTGGTAATCGAAGAGCTATATCAATAGTTCTACACGTATTCGGTCATTATAATAAACATCAACCAAATAACTTCACAAAAAAAAAATCAGACTAAATAAATAAACAAATACCTTGGGTTTAGCAATTGGAGTAACATTCCTCGTCAATTTTTGTTTAGCAATGGACTTAACATTTTCTTTCACCACTCCATTAGAACTTCCTCTAAGGCTCAATTTCTTTGATATGGCTTTTACCTTATACAAATGAGACGATTTTCTTTAATTGTTTCTCCTTAGACTCTCCGGAGCCATCAACGTCGACCTCCTTAGGCTCGCTGGAGCAAAAATTCGGAGAAGCAGACCCCGAGCGGGTGACTATCATTTTAGAAATAACATAGCAAAACGAAAATAAAGAGGAAAAAGTTTGAAACCCAAACAATCAAGCTCATAGCAACAAAAATGGCACTATAAATGAGTACAAAAGATTGAATCAATGGAAAATATGGAGAAAGAGGGAAGATGCAGAGATTGAGAGACTAGTAAAGTAAGAGAGAGAATACAGGAATTGATATTGTATGGGGGAAAGAGAGAGAGAGAGAGAAATTAAAGAGTGAAGGAACACTTTCTTTTTAGATTTAATTTTTATTTGGTTTAAATATTTTATTTATCTAGAGATGGTATAAAAATTAAGTAAAATACTGTAAAAATGAAATAAGTAACTGTAAAAATATAAGATGGTATATATTTAATCTTTTTTTGAGTTATACGGTGGATTCCCTAATTTTTCTGTTAAATATACTCTATTTTATAGAGTTATCATCTAAGTATTAAAATTGTATTTAAACAAGATAATACGTTTTTCAATTGGAGCACACTCATGATATTTTCCATGTAAATATGCAAGGAAGTATACCGCACATCCATATATCAAGTCATTCAGCATGATCTCATTCCCATCAAATAGTTCGTGACTTACCTTGGGAGCTAATAAGGTATTGCAAAATAGAGAGTTTCTTGTAGTCTATGGAATCATTGAGAAGATGAGGCTATACCTAGAGTTAATGGAAACATGAATATGTGATATGAATATATCCATTTGTTTAATATTTAGCTAGCTTTAGGGTTGTATTATTAAATTTGGGGAGGAAATTCTTTTAAGAATGGAAGAATGTAAAGCCTTAAAAAGGTTAAAATATTTTGGGATATTTTTTGTGGATTAACATGAGAGAGATTATAGCTGTTAAATATATTTTCATGATTTATAATTTATTAAATTTAAATATTTGTTGATCTCATATATATATATATATATATATATAAATATTACTTTTGAACATGTATATTATATGATGCTAGTGATACTATAAATTATTTTCAATACTTTTTTCTAGAAGTTAAAGATCAAATTTAAACAATAGTCAAAAAATGTTTGACAATAATCCAAGTCATAGTTAGCTATGTGAATTTAAATAAACATGTAAGCCATAATATAATATATAGAAAATAAATGTTTAATTTGGAAGCAGAGAAAGTTTTAATTATTCCAATCTAACATATGATAAAATAAATGTAAAATTTCAGGAAAAATAATAAATCAAGAAAAACCAAAAGTAATATGTTGAGGACTAAAAATAAAAATGAAAGTCAAAATCTTTTATTTTTAGAATCGGTCGCCATAGTCCTCATAATTTGCACAGTCAAATGTGGATTCTTGAGAGACCAGACATAGAAATCAGAAGAATGCACAAGCTCCATCAAGTTTTCGACGAAGAAGGCCAAGACTTTGGCTTTCAAAACCGTATAAGAACAAACATCAGCAATTTCAAGAATATTCATAGCGTTGAATAAACACAAAGAACGATCCATGTGGCGCTCGCAGATCTTCCTCAAGTATGGGATATAGTACTTGTCTGCAGCCAATGACAATGCGTACACGTGTCTCTTCATCTTCTCTTCGGAGAGGACACCGTTGTACAAGAACTCCAGCAAAGTCTCCAACTCATCATGTTTCAGCTCCGACAGTGTTTCCATCTCTGTTGGTGGGGCCTTCAACCGATGTTCCGAATCTAACATATTCTTCAACACTACTGATCTCACTGCCTACATTCACATACATTCATACATTCATAAAACAGAAGAATATAGATAGATATAGAGAGCTATTGATTGATGATCAATATAGGTAGCTAGGCATGCATCTAGATGTAGATGTACCAGTAGGGCTTTGTGGGCTGGAATGGGAGGCCCATCGTTGCTGGGCTTGAGAAGAATATCAGGGTGGATTTTATCTCTAAACGCAG
Source organism: Humulus lupulus (assembly GCF_963169125.1). Classification (NCBI taxonomy): domain Eukaryota; kingdom Viridiplantae; phylum Streptophyta; class Magnoliopsida; order Rosales; family Cannabaceae; genus Humulus; species Humulus lupulus. Next base: position 98,450,593 of record NC_084800.1, read on the forward strand.
CAACAAACTCACTCAGGAATTTCAGCCTTTCCTCCCGATTATCGCATCCACTTTTTATGTCGTTTACCACTCTCCAAACATCCATCAATGACTGGAGGACATCCACCAAATGTTAAATTACGTATATGTATATAGGAAATGTACTGAATGTGAGAATAAGAAGTTAAAGCTACTTCTAACACTTCAAATATTTTGGACGATGTGATCAAAAGTTTAAAGCTTAAAAGTAAAGCAAAACATTTGTTTTTAGCTGGGCTCCAGACTCTATCATGGCATTTAATGAGCTGATGGGTTGGCTGTAAGGCCTAAAAGAATTCACTGGCCCATGACTAAATGGGCTTCACATCACAATGAGACATTTATTCTAAACTTCGGTAGACTAAACAAGATGGAAAAAAACACACCACCTTTGAATATTAAATAGCTCCTCTCCTTATCGTCCCTTAATTGGAAATTTAGAATGAAATTTTAAGTTTACTTATGTATACGATTATCTAGTTTTAAGACACTTTTTATGTCTCCTAAAATCATAACTACTGCTTGTGCTAAGAGCTCTTTTCCACATCTTAGTTATATATAAATCTAACTGAAATCAATGATACAGAAAATAAACGAAACTTAAAAAAAAGTGTACACAGATATATATATATATATACAATTCTAGCCTAGCTTCTTATTCTCTTCATTCTCAACAAATTAGAAGATCCAAATATTTTAATCAAACATAGAACATCACCATTCATAAAATTTGAAGTAGAGAAGAACAGAGCTTGCCTTGCACGAATTTGGCTGAGAATTATTCCCTTTATTGGTCCCCTTCTTATCAATAGTTTCAGGCTTACTTAAGACTTCTTTAAGGTTATTCGCTCCGTCATAGCATGTTTCACATATCATCTTCCTCGGAGGTCTTAACATGTACGGCATCGAAGTACAAATACAACAATCCATTGCTGATTTTTCCTACTTTTCTCTGATGCCAAACACCCAATAAGAAAGGAAAATGAGAGAGAGAGAGAGATAGAATGAGAAGTTTGATGAAGCTTTTTCTATTCTTCTGGGCTAGATGATTTAAAAGACAAGCCATTTTTATTTGATTTCTTCTAGTTGGTGAGGCTTTTGGGTTTGTTAGACCATATATTCTATACCCCTTTTTGTAAATTATTATTTTTAATATGAGATACAACAACGAACTATGATTGCCTAGCTAATATAAATAATATCTTAATTACAGTCAAATGACCAAACAAACCCTTATATAAGAGAGTGGTTACCATGTTTTCCAAGAGAGTCAAATAGAGGATTACATAATTTTGAAGCACAAAAAACAACTATATTAAAGGCCAAAGAGAAGTGATAATAGATTTGGTATAGAAATTGATAAGAAAAGAAGTTTGTTAGGCAATGCCCTTTGGGTTCATTTTAAAGCAAGTCCCATTAAAAAAAATGTATTAATATATAATGGATAAATCATAACAGAAAGAGAATAGAAAAGTTAGGAAGAAGAAAAGGACTTTCCAACCTCACAAACAGCAAATACATGCAAAAGCCAGCATGTCTCACTCTAATAAGAGAGCCTTAAACAATATTATGATAAGACTTGTGTATATGGTACAGCCTGGCCAGTTCTAACATTACTATTATGAGTTTTAAGTACGTAGTGTTTATCAATGGGGCTAATCATTCTTTTTTTTTTTTTTTTTCTCCTAGACAATATTATAAAAATGAAATAGGTACTTGAGTTTTTTGAATTGAAACTACTTATACCTTTATACCTGATGATCTTCTGGTGGGAGTAGAAGTTGCAGTAAAAAAATGAACTTTTAGAAATGGAGAAAGAAAAATGGGGTGTTATACAAACGTTAGGAGTCTTAATATATAGAGGGTGAGTGTTTCTAAAGCTAAAGTTGAGGAGTGGAGTAATTCGTTCAAAAGTTCACAATATCTTCGGCTCTTCGTAAATGAGTGTGGACTAATTCTATGAGTGTGGACTAATTCTATTCATTGTTTGCCTTGTTAATTTTTAGAGTTTTCTTCGCCACTTTTTTTTATGGTATTTAAAGTAATAACTTATTTTATTTATTTATTTATTAGAAGTGTATTTATTATTTTTTATTAAATGAGATCAGTTTTATAGTGGTGGAATGTATAGAGAAAATCGAAAAAAAAAACGAATAATAACACATTTGAGTCCTCAATTTTTACACTAATATTTGCCGCGGTTATACATTTTTTGACCTTGTACTTTAAAAAATTTATTTTTGGATCTTATATTTTGTAAAATGATTCTGATAGATTTCTAAACTCAATTTTGATGAAAAAAAAATGAATATAACAATACATCTTTTAAGCAGAATGAATTTATTTTTGTTCTGAATTATTAGTTTGGTGAATTATTTGTGATTTTAGTTGAGAAAACTTTGACTAAAATCGAATTTAGGGTTTTATTTGAACCATTTTACAAAATATAGGGTCCAAAAAATAATTTGTCAAAATAAGAGTCCAAACAGGTAATGAAACAAAATCCAAAAATGTATAAACTCATATTTGTAAGTAATGTTTAATTATTATATTACAGCCTATATATTTATTGGACAATTATATGGTGGAGTCACTATTTTTTACTTTACGCTTCTATTTTCGACATATATAAAAATGATGACCTAATTTTTATTTTTATATATGACGGTATAAATTATAGTTATATGAGATATTCTAATTATTTTTGAAAATTTTAAAATAATTTACGGTACAAAAAATAGAGTTTAAACAATTTGTCTTACATGCATATAAAAAATGGTTTTTTCATAAATACCTACTTTTTATGATTTTCTTACATTTTTATGGTCCTTTATTATTTTTTACGTTTTTACTAACTCAAGTTTTCAAAAATATGATTTTAAAATTTCAAAATTACAAAAATACGATTTACACTAAATATCAACCCACAAAACATAACGTTAAACAAACAACAAGAAAGTAACACGAACAACCTCACAACAACACAGTGCAACACATTACAGCTAAAAAAAAACAATACAAAAACAACATCAACAAACTCATTCTTACATTTTAAAAAAACAACACACTACAATACAATATCAAAATAGTAACTTAAATGCAACACTACAACAATACAGTGTTGAAAAAGCAATTAGACATCAATTCATTGCATTAACATACATTAACTAAAAAAACAACAAAAAAGCAACCACAAAACAATTTTTCCTACATTTTTAAATGTGTCAAAAATAAACTAAAATATATCTCAAAATAACTAGAGAAATACACAAATATACGGTAAACTACAAAAAAACTGAACACACACTGTTAAATTGAAAAACAATACTATGAGCATTATCAGTAAATCAGATTCAAAACAACATTACATGCTCATACAACAATCCAGGAACACATTTTATTTAGAGCATTGAATTGAATATACATAGATGAAACATACCTGACATTGAGTCTCCAATGTTCATCCTTGAATCTCTCACGATCTACACAAAACAATATTAGAAAAGCAATGCAAGAGAGATCTTATGGAGAACAACCCTTACCAAACTATATGCCACTATATGTTTCCCAACATCATATATGTTCAATATATATGTCTCATATGCCTTCTTACCCTAAGGGGTATATTGGGCCTATTGGGCTTATATTATCAGATATGGTGGACTATGATTTAATGGGACAACCTATAGTCTTTAGGGTGCTACCATGTGCCTCAATTGCAATTAGATTAATATTAACCATCCCATTATGGTCTTTAACTATTCGTAGGCACTCTAGAAAATGATTGTGATAATAGAATTATGTTTGTAATTATATTAGTCCATATAAAATTCTAACATTCTCCCACTTAGACAATATAATCAAACCACCATAATATTGTCTAACATATATATGGCAATCAAATAAATCATACATAATATTATACCGATAGGATACAAATATTGCATATGACTTGGCCATGTAGACATTTAAATATCATAACAACCATTAACTATCAAACCAAACATGCATGAGGTATAATTGATTGAGACTATGCGCATTCATCTTCTTTTGTACCTGTCACTTCGTTGAACAATAGTATATACATATATAAACATATATACGTAATAACAACAAGAAGAAGTGACTTCAATTATCATTATGCATGTTCAGAATAAAACACAAGCCATAAGCAATCCATACAAAATACTAGCATGTTTGATACATAATAACAAAACTCCCACTGAGCTCAACAAGCTAGGCTCCTAACAATCCCATTCGAGCAACATGCTCCAGAAATACACATATGGGTAAGCCTTTCGTTAGTGGGTCTGCCAACATGCTAGTGGTAGGCGTGTACTCAATAGAAATGAGGGACTCAGCGACTTTCTCTTTAACAAAATAGTACTTTATATCAATATGCTTTGAGCGAGAAGTACTCCTAGTGTTCTTAGAGAAAGCTACTGCTGCGGAGTTGTCACAATACAATTTCAGCGGCCTCGAAATAGAGTCTACAACATTCAAAGCTGAAATGAAATTCCGCAGCCATATTGCTTGACAAGTAGCCTCATAACACGCCATATATTCTGCCTCCATCGTAGAAGAAGCTGTGAGTGTCTGCTTGACACTTTTCCATGAAACAGCTCCTCCAGCCATTATATAAATGTAGCCTGAAGTGGACTTTTTATCATCCACGCATCCTGCATAATTGGCGTCACTGAACCCAACTATATCAAGAGTGTCAGCTCGCCGATAAGTCAACATATGATCCTTTGTACCCTGAAGATACCTCATGACTTTCTTAGCCGCTTTCCAATGGCTAAGACCAGGATCACTCAAGTATCTACCCAACACGCCGACAACAAAAGCAATATCAAGGCGTGTGCATACTTGAGCATACATCAAGCTACCAACCAATGACGCATAAGGAATGACTTTCATTTCATCTCTCTCTTTATCATTTTGTGGACATTGGGCCTTTGAGAACTTATCACCCTTCACTATCGGTGCCTTCCCAGGAGAACATGCATGCATATTGAATCTTTTCAAGATCCGATCAATGTAAGTCTTCTGAGACAAACGAAGAATACCATTAGCCCTATCCCGAAGAATCTGAATCCCAAGCACATAGGAAGCCTCACCAAGATCCTTCATATCAAAATGGCTAAACAAAAGTTGTTTTGTCTCAGACAACAGATCAGAATTATTAGATGCAAGCAGGATGTCGTCAACATACAATACTAGAAAAATGAAACTGCTCCCACTGACCTTCATGTATATACATTGATCTACAACATTCTTCTTGAAGCCACTTGCAGTGACAATCATATCGAACTTGAGATACCACTGCCTTGATGCTTGTTTAAGCCCATAGATAGACTTTTTGAGCTTGCAAACCATGTGTTCTTTGCCAGACTTCTCAAAACCAATAGGTTGAGTCATGTAAACATCTTCAAATAAATCTCCATTCAAGAAGGCAGTCCTCACATCCATTTGATTGAGTTCTAGATCAAAATGAGCAACTATAGCCATAATGATTCGCAACGAATCTTTGGTGGAAACAGGTGAAAATGTTTCTTTGAAATCAATACCTTCTCTCTGGCTATAGCCCTTAGCCACAAGCCTAGCCTTATACCTTTCCACTTGCCCATTCGAGTCACGTTTGATCTTATACACCCATTTGCATCCAATGGGTCTGCAACCTTTGGGTAATTCAACCAACTCCCAAACTTCATTTTGTGACATAGAATTCAACTCATCTTTCATTACATCCATCCACAACACAGATTGAGGACTATTCATAGCTTCTTGATAGGTAACTGGCTCAAAAGTGTCTCCGACATCAAACTCATGTTCCTGTAAATAGACAAGGTAGTCATTAGGAATAGCAGACCTGCGGGTTCTCTGTGATCTTCTCACCATAGCTTCATCATCCCCAATAACAAGATTTTCACCTTGGTCTTGATTTTGAGGTTCATCATGAGTTTCTACCGGAATCTGTTCAATCACAGGGTCATCAACAGGAGCGGAAGCGGAAGCAACAGGTACAGGGACATAAACACGTTCTTCCCTGAATACAATTTCTCTTGACCCTTAACTTGAACCAAATTCTTCTTCAAAATAGACAGCTCTATCTGATTCTATCACTCTGGTGGTGTGAAAAGGACAATAGAACCTGGAACCCCTCGATCCAATAGTGTAACCTACAAAGTAGCCACTAATAGTTTTCGGATCAAGTTTCTTAGATTGTGGGTTATAGGGCCTTACTTCAGCTTTACATCCCCAAACATGAAAATGACGCAAACTCGGTTTCTTACCCGACCACAACTCATATGGTGTCTTTGGGACAGACTTACTAGGTACTTGATTCAAGATATAAGCAGCAGTTCTTAATGCCTCACCCCATAAAAATTCTGGCAAGCTAGAATGAATCAACATACAGCGCACCATGTCAAGAAGTGTGCGATTTCTCCTTTCAGCGATTCCATTCTGTTGGGGCGTCCCTGGCATTGTATATATTGCATCAATACCACATTCCTGCAAGTATTTGGCAAAAGGCCCGGGGTTCCTTCCAGTTTCATCATAACGTCCATAATACTCTCCACCTCTATCAGAGTTGACAGTTTTAATCTTCTTTCCCTTTTGAAGCTCAACATTCGTCTTGAAAATCTTAAAAGCATCCAAAGATTCAGATTTTTCACGAATGAGCTCAACATGACCATACCAGGAAAAATCATCAATAAAGGTGATAAAGTATCTATAACCACCCATAGCAGGTGGAACAAAAGGCCCACAAATATCAGTATGAATAGTCTCCAATACATCTGTGCACCTATCTGACTTGCTCTTTCTAACCTTGGCAGTCAACTTTCCTTTTATACAATCAACACAGGCAGTGAAATCAGAGAAATCAAGATCCTGAAGTACGCCATCCTTCACCAATCTCTCCATTCTATCTCTAGAAATATGGCCTAAACGTTTATGCCAAAGCATAGAAGATTTCAAATCTGATCTTGCACGTTTTGACCCAACAATAGCATTAAGAGAAGAAAAACAAGAAGAAGTAGAAGTAACAGGAACAACATCATGTAAATCAAGCTTATATAAGTTTCCACATAAAGTTCCATTTCCAACCAACATAGAGTCACGATACAAAGTCAGTTTTCCAGTTTCAAAATGAAGACTATAACCTAGTCTATCCAAAATAGATACAGAAATCAAGTTCCTCCTAATAGAGTGTAAATAAGCAACATCATGCAACTCCAAAAAATGCCCAGTATTTAGCTGCAGTCTAACAGTCCCAAAAAATTCAACTCTGACTTTTGTATCGTCTCCCATGTATACATGCTCCTCTAACCTACTCGATCTTCTTCGGTTTGTCACTGCCTGCAAGGAATTTGTAACATGAATTGTAGCTCCAGTATCTAACCACCAAGTGTTTGAGGGCACATCAATAATATTGGACTCTAAACAAACCATGGAGATACTTCTTGCCCTACCTTTTCTCATGTCCTTCTCTTCCTTGGCAAGAATAGCAGACATCTCCCCAACAGTCCATTGCTCCTTCTGAGCATTGTAGCTTGATCTGATTGAATCAAACTGAGATGGAATGTTCTCCATCACCAACCACACCATGTAATCCTCACCAAGGTCCATATCCATGGCCTTAAGTTTATGATAGTGGCCCATGAGCTTGTCAATGTGAGCCCTAATGTCATATGAACCATCGTAAACAGTGTGATGCAGCATGTTCAGATGTTCATTCTTCTCATTCTTTGAGAATTTCTTATACTTTTCCTTAATGGCAGCAAGAAAATCCTTTGCATTTTCAGACTTGGGAATACTATCACGAATGGATTCGTCCATGTGATATCTCATAAGCATCAAGCAACAACGATTGGAGTGTTCCTAGTCCTCATAAGATTTCTTAACCCTCTCAGTAGCATCATTAGCAGGCTTAGATGATTCATCAATTCTCAAGGCCAAGTCCATTTTCATGAAGGTCAAGTTCATCGTGATATTTTCAATCCACTGCTTGTGGTTAGTTGCATTCAGCGTCAAGACGGCAGGAGATCTAGGAATGCTTACAGCTGAATGAGAAACAAGAGCAATAACTATTAAATACATGTTATGATAAACCATGTCATTTGTGCTCTTTTCTCATCAATATATGATCGCAAAATAACCAATGATCATTATGTATGCTAGAGTTCTTAGACAAACATACAAAATAGAACTCATACACAGGTAAGAACAATCTATTAAACATTATAATAAAAAAAACATTAATTTACTATCGAAAGGATAGATAAATTGTGATTCATAACGTTTAATAAATTTTCTTCACCATATTAAGCATCCTTACCAAGCAATTATTATCGATAGGATAATTAATTACTTATATAGATCTTAATGTAATTTTGGAAGAAAAAACACAAAATTTAAATAAATAATTATTTAAATGTTCCTCTTTACTAAACAATTCACATGCTTATTCTTACGACAGGCAAGAAAATAAACAATAATTGTTGACAATATATAATTAGATTCATGCCACAAAAGATTAAATACAAATACAATTATGAATAAAATTCATGGATTAATCTTGTGCATAAACATATATAAAATAGGGTATTAAAAGTTGAGTGAAATGGTGAAAAAATGGTCCAAAATGGACCTCCCACGTGTCCCCACGCCCCAAAAAAAAATATGTTTTTTTTTTTTATTTTTATAAATAACCATAAAAACGACATGTAATTTTATGAAAAACGACATGTAGTTTTTCTGTGAAACGACAAAAAAAAAATTTTATCCAAAAACGACATGTCGTTTTTTTTAATACCTATGAAACGACATGTCGTTTTTGCCTGACAGAGGCAAAACGACGTGTCGTTTTTGTTGTCCCTGTCCTTGAAAATCAGATCTACGGGTCTGGTTTCGACCCGGTTTCGATCCGGCTGGTTCTTGGCCATTTTAGGCCGATTTCAAGCGCTTTTTGTGGGGGTTTTCATCCATTCATCGTCACCCATCACCCCATCTCTTCCTATAACTCATTTATTCCCAACAAAAGATGAAAAAACCCATAAATCTGAAATGGGTTTCTCCATTGTTAAGCTTTAAAAAAAAAAACTTGATATTTTCATAAATAAAATGCCAAAAAACAAGTTGAAAACCAGTATTCATTATCAAATCTAATTTCCCCATTAACATAGAATGATTTCGAAATTTATTGTGAAAAATTAGATTTTGAAAAATTGGGTATATATCAAAATTTCAAGCCCTAAAATCAAATAACCTGGCTCATGATACCAATTGTTAAATTGAAAAACAATACTATGGGCATTATCAGTAAATCAGATTCAAAACAACATTACATGCTCATACAACAATCCAGGAACGCATTTTATTTAGAGCATTGAATTGAATATACATAGATGAAACATACCTGACATTGAGTCTCCAATGTTCATCCTTGAATCTCTCACGATCTACACAAAACAATATTAGAAAAGCAATGCAAGAGAGATCTTATGGAGAACAACCCTTACCAAACTATATGTCACTGTATGTTTCCCAACATCATATATGTTCAATATATATGTCTCATATGCCTTCTTACCCTAAGGGGTATATTGGGCCTATTGGGCTTATATTATCAGATATGGTGGACTATGATTTAATGGGACAACCTATAGTCTTTAGGGTGCTACCATGTGCCTCAATTGCAATTAGATTAATATTAACCATCCCATTATGGTCTTTAACTATTCGTAGGCACTCTAGAAAATTATTGTGATAATGGAATTATGTTTGTAATTATATTAGTCCATATAAAATTCTAACACACACAACAACAGTAAAAAAAATTGAAAATTTTATATTTACCAAAAATACACTAAAAGTACAAAATCAACTAGATATCAACCCAAAATATACTTAAGAAAAATTAAATATATACTCAAAATAAACTTAAAAAATTACAAAAAATCATCAGGAAAATATTATTATCAAAAAGTACAGATAGTTGAAATATACTAAAAAAAAGAAATATATATACACTCAAATACATGTTCACGTTGTAAATTATAATCAAAGCAAAGTATATTTAATATAATCAGAGCAAAGTATATTTGATTAAATCTTATCTCCAAATGCATGTGAAAATATCATATATATAATCTTAGATATCTTTTAATGCTACTTTTTCATATATAATATAGTAAATGACATGTGTATGTTGGTTTTTTTTTATCATATGTTAAAATAAATAATAAGAAAGAAATTATAAAAAGAAGTGGATGAAGTCACATATGTGGCTTTGAATCAAAGTTTAGTCAAGGATTTTAATGGTGGAACACGTGTCATGCAATTGAGGTTGGGTGTCCAAAAAAAATGTACATATGTATTTTGTATCGTGCTACATGTAATGTAAAGAACGGTATATGTGTATATGAGTTAACTGAATTCGTACAATTTCTCGTAGAGAAGAAGATGAGGTCCATCTAGGCATCACATAGCATCACTACTACAAAATTGGATTTTCTCGACACCCAACCACGACAGTCAATTGTCGTAATTGCTTAGCGGGACTCTACGCCGACAGTTAAAAACTATAGGTATAGAGACTAACGCCGACAGCTAATAACTGTCACCGTTGCTTTTGACTGTCGCTATTGACCACAACGTCGACAGTTAATTCGAGACAAATGTCGACAGTTAAAATGTATCACTATTGACCTCAACGCCGACAGTTAATTCGAGACCAATGCCGAAAGTTAAAATGTGTCGATATTGACCACAACGCCGACAATTAATAAAAGTCCAATACAGTCATAAAATGTTGCTAAAATTCAAATAAAAAATTATAATTAATGAATAGTATAATTTTAAAAATAAACTAAATTATGTAAATATATATTTATAAAAATTATGTATTTATTAAAAACTTTTAAAACTATATTTTTTTGTTTCTAAATTTTTCATATTATTAACTTTTGTATTTATAATAATTTTTATATCAAAATTTAAATTTATTATTCTTTAACATATTTATAAAACCAACTATATTATTCTTTAACACATTTATAAAATAATTTTAAAATTTCAATAAATTTATTAGTTATAATTTTTTTTAATATGTATGTTTAAAAGAATATTAATTTATTTATAAGGCAATGCTTACACACTATTGGATTAATTATTAATTCAATTAGTTATTATATATTTAATAAAAAAAGTTTTTTTAAATAAAAATTCATTAATAATACCTATTTATTTTATTTTTTTCTTTTAAAACTAATAACAATTATTTAAAAAAAAGTTAATTAATATTGAAATAAAACTTGTCAAAGTAGTAATTAATAATTTGTAATACTGAATTTATTTTAGTTAAAAATAAATTATTTAAATAATTTATCTAACTTTTTAATCATATTTAATATTAGATATTAATAAATTATTTATTATATTTAAATATATTTTTTTATAAATATAAAAACCTAAAAATATAGCTAATAAAATATAATTAAAAAAATAAACTAAATTATGTAAATATATTTATAAAAAAATGTATTAATTTTTTAATATATACTTTTAATGTGTTATGTGGTCATACATATAAAATAATATTAATTTATAACTTTTAACACTAAATACAAGTGTTAGTTGAAAATAAATTATTGAAATATTTTTTTAAATAATTTATTAAAATTTTTATAATAACGAAGGCAACAATGGGCTTTCTAAATTATTCTATTTACTATTATATAGATGTATGAATAATATTATATATATATATATATAAATCAATAACAATTGAAAATAATTGAAGATATTTCATCTTATTAACATATGATATAATTTGAATTAAGTAGATATGGCATATGAATTGTATTGAAGGAACTCTTGATTCCTGTACTAATGTTTTGCTATTAATTTTTAAGATTGGAACAGCCATATATGTGTTATTGGAACAACCTCATATGCATTAAATATATGTCCTACCTACAATAACAAAAGTGAAGAATTGAAATACTCATTGTTCTTGCTCTTGAAAATTTTAGGGAATAAGGTATGGTAGAACAAATAATGGGAGCTAGTCAGCATACATGGTCTGAGAAAACACTGCGCCATTTCTCATCTGTCCTTCGTGATGTTGTGATTAGCCGCTTAGATAAGAGGATTCTTGCAATTCAAGCATGACAACTGGTTCTTTCCCTTCCTTAAAACTCTTACCTACTTAAAAATTATTCCCTTGTTACTTGAAAAAGATGATGATTTTGTTTTCAAATCTATTTTAAGCTGTAATTTCCTTTTCCTCTAGCCACAATTATTTTCTATTTATAAAAACTTAAAACTTGGTCATAGTGTCAGAGAGTGTTGATTCATTGTTGTAATTTGAAAAGAAATTCGTAGAAGGCTTTTAGTGAACTCAAGAGTACAACAAAGACCTAAGGAACCTAATCCAATCAATTTTTATCCGGGTGTTTTGTTAAAAAAAGAAATTCTAAACTAACTAGATAGCTAGGATAAAATCCTCACAGTGTCAAATCTTTATTTAAATTTAAAAATAACCAAATTTTGTTTTCCACACTCCTGTCAAGCTAGTGCAAAGATGTCTATCAAATACTGTAATTTACAACATCATTGGTCTCCCAACTGTCTCAAACTTTGTCGTCAAACCTTGTCGGCATTCTTACAATGTCAATATTTATTTAATAATCTCTAAGAGTGATTAATCAACTAATTTTACTTATTTATATTGTTGGTTCTCTCATTCATTCTTTAATATATTATGGTAAGATATACTATTTAATTATAATTTGAAGTATTTAATTCATTAGGGCAGAGAATATCACAAGACTGACTTTTAAGGCAGATGTCTAGATTTATTAGGAAGAATATTGAGGAAAGAAACATGATTGAGTTTGTAGTGATTTGGAGGAGAATTATGTTGTCTTGTTGAGATTTGTTGTATTATATATTTTGAAGTTTATAGATTTATAATATTATAATGAATTTTTATTGAGAATTATTTAGTCTCATGGGGATTTGATGTATTATTGTATGAATAAATGTTGTAAGTATATGAATTTTTATTATAATAAATATAATTTTTTTACAAGTTATGATAATAATAATTAATTATGTGAGTAATTTTTTTATTTAAATTTGTATCAAACTTCAATTGTTAAAAATATAATTAAAAGTTTTAAAATATATCTATCGAAAAATTATTTTTTATATATATAAATTTAATGTTACGACGACATCTATTAACTGTCGGCGTTGCCAGCAATGGCGACACCTATTAACTGTCGGCGTTGCCAGCAACGGCGACACCTATTAACTGTCGACATTGCCAACAACGGCGACACCTATTAACTGTAGGTGTTGCCAACAACGACGACACCTATTAACTGTCAGCGTAGCTACCCCTACGCCGGCATAGGCAAATACGACAGTTAGTCGACTGTCGTCATTGCTCAATAGCGACAATTAAAAACTGTTGGGAAAACTCGTTTTTGTAGTAGTGAATTTCTCTATATATATGATATCTAAACACAATATTGACATAGATATATATATATTTACATGGTACATGACATATATATAAATTACAATAATATTTAAAAAGAAATTAATAATTGAAATAAAATAAGCATAGAAAAAGTCATAATGTAGAAAGTAGTATACATGTATAAACTATTTTTAGTTTCTAATGTATCTCGCAATGTCTTTTGGTGAATTTGATGAAGAAAAATAGCTCTAATCACTTGATAAAAAACTAAACTAACACTCAAATTTATAAGATAAAAAAATGATATGTATGTCTTTATTATTTTTAAATAAATATGATTTAATTATTTAAATTATCATAAAATATCTTTAAAATATCCTATTTTAATTAATTTTTGTTTAAGTTTATGTTTGTTCTAGTTTTTGAATTTGGCAGTGACAATAAAATATTATTTATTATATGTTTAATATAATATTAATATTATACGTGGATTTTAAATTTAAGTTTGTCGCTAATTGATAGTAAATTATATTATATTATATATTTAATATTATATTATTCTAACACGTGAATTTTAAGTTTAATTACATTTTATTTAAGTTATAAAATATATGGTTTTATTATTTTTAAATAATTATCATTGTAAAATATCTCAAAAATATCTTATTTTAATTTGTTTAATTATTTATTTATGTAATTTTATCTAAGTGTAAGTTATGTTTATAATCTATAGTTAAATATAAAAATATTATGTTAAAGGTAACGAAAATAAAAAAAAAACAGTTAAAACAAAGAATTTCTGTTATCTACAATTTCTATTATATATTTAATATGATATTATTCTAACACGTAAACTTTAAGTTTAATTAAATTTTATTTAAGTTATAAAATGTATGGTTTTATTATTTTTAAATAATTATCATTGTAAAATATCTCTAAAATATTTTATTTTAATTTGTTTAATTATTTATTTATTTAATTTTATCTAAGTTTAAGTTATGTTTATAATCTATAGTTAAATATAAAAATATTATGTTAAATATAAGAATATTATGTTAAAGGTAACGAAAATTAAAAAAAAAATAAAACAAATAATTTCTGTTTTCTACACATTTTTTATATAAAAGAGATATTGTTATATTTAGTATATGGTTGGAGTTAAAAATATATATGAAAATAACACTATTTTTTTTATGTTAAATCAACACAAAAATAATGTTGTGCCTTGGACTTGGTCTTAGAATGCGCAATCTTAAATTTACAGCAGTGTGAGCCCAATCATCGCTTTTCTCGGAATAAAGGTTCATTCAAGCTAATAATGTAAGGATTTTTTTTTTTTTAACTTAGTTATGTTTTTGGTTATATTTATTTTTCTGATTGAAATAAATTAACAGTTGCTATACATCTATAAAACTCAAATGCTACTCAACTCGGATATCATTCAACTTCATTAAAAGTAGAAAAAGTTACACTTACCAATACATATAATATAATATTTACAAGATCATGATTATTAAAACAAAAACATATATCATAGTAGAGCTTAGGAAAACTAAAGAAAAATCAGATAAAATTGATCATATATAGTGATAAATAGATCAATTGATTCATTTAGCATGGAGAGTAGTTGGGGAAGCAATATTCTCTGCTTGCTGATTCACATTCTTCTCATAATAATGGTAGATTGCAGCACCAGACAGCACAGCCAGTGTCAATGCTTGGGCGTGCATCCTAATCAAGAAAGACCCAACAAAATCAAACACTTTTTCATTTTCTCCGACTACACAAACCAATCTCACAACTTGAACAAATATGCTAGAAATATATGTGTGTACCTGGCATGTATGAGCCGAAGACTTGGTTTCATGGGTGCACTTGATGATCCTCGAGAGTAAGCTAGAGAGGCTCCAATACCTGATGCCCACAATGCTCCTGCAACAAAAATTAACCCACTTCATCTCATGCTTCTATTCATTATTGAAAATTTAGAATATAAAATAATCACTAAAGAAGAAGCCTATAATTTATAATTACCAATGCTGGTGAGCTTGTGTTCTGAAACCCACGACTGAATTCTTTCCATATGGATTGGCTACTTCTTACTTCTTCTTTCTTTGATTTACACACCGAAAAAAGCTAGCTAATTAAGTTGATGAGATAGAAGGAATATATGATATCAGAGCTGGTTGAGTGTTGAAAGCAGAGATTGGGTTGGTATATATAGACTTGGTGTGGCCCCTTGGTTTTAATGGATATATGTCTTTATTGGTCCACTGAAAGACTCAAACTAGAGGCTTCATTTTACCACTGGTTTTTCTTTTTTTTTTTGGTAAAGGTACTTGAAAGAAAAGTGTGCTTTTCAGATTACTTTTTTTTCTTCAAATATAAATATATATATATATATATATATAATAAAGAATGTGCTGGGTAACTGTAAGCCCTTGGATTTGCTCCAGCTGTTGATCCTAGATAAATATCTACTAGTATTACTGCCACCACTCTGGTCTGTTTAGAATCTCAGAGGCTAAACTTTATTATTTTATGGATTATTATAGTCTTGTAATGATCAAGAAATTTTTTGGTCTGTGTTTGGTGAAAACCACCACGAAAATCTTGTATAAAATTATCGTATCTTCCTATTAGACAGTAGATATTACGTACAACTAATTGGGGAAAAATAAATTTTTGACTACGATGTATATAAAAGTCAAGTTTTACTAATTAAAAAGGGGGAAAATCTGCTTGATTCATGGCTCTGGGCATATGCATAATATAAGTAAAAACAGCAGTAGCAGTTATAATAATGGTATATTGAATTCAATCCATGACTTGAGAAGGACAACCTAAAAACTGTGTTCTAAAATAATGAGAGATAATGGAGTGTTCAAAGCTCCATCAAATCTAAATCTAATACCGCGGAAAGTGACAACATACCAAAATAATAATAATAATATTATTAATTTTATAAAGGAATTCCACCTGAAAAAACGTTGTTTATATATATATATTTGTTCTAAGAGAATTTTTGTATCAAATAAGTGCATGTATAATATCAAAATTTTGTAGTGTCAAGTCATTAGGAGTAAAGCTTAATCACGATTTTGGTTTCAAAAATCAAACTGTGGACTCTCTTCTGTCAGATCTATATGAGAAGAAACCATTCAGTTCTACAGGGAGATTCCATTTTAAGGTTCATGCCAGAAAATATTAAACAAATAAAAATTGAACATAAAATCACGCACATATTCAAAAGCCGATATTCTGTCCATACATCTATAAATGTCTTAATATATTCATATGAAACTAACTTATCTTATGATTCATATCTAATCTTACTAAATATTAATTTAAATATTTTATTGTCATTAAAGCTATTAAATGGAAATTGGGTTTGTAAATTATTATTTAGTGCCACGTTACTGGACAAAATTGTGGAATCTGCAGATTAAACACGTGTATGTATGTATTCCTTTCAAAAAATTAAAAAACACGTATGTGATGAGTAAATAAAAGAAACAGGTTCTTTTGGGTTTTCTTTTTTTTTTTTTTTTTTTTAAAAGTGACAAAACTAATAAAAATTCAAAACCGCTAGACCAGAGTTGATGGAAAAGTGTGAAGCTTTGCCGACTTTACCGATTTCCCCGGAGTTACTATTATATTAATCTCAACAGTACTCAAAGACCATGTAGTATCTACCGTGATACGTTATATTGTAATTTATTTATTTTTTATTAATTTTAAGAATAAAAGATATTTTTCCCCTGAACTATTAGTATTGTCTCATTGTAGCTCCAAATAGTTCGCGATATTTTAAATTCTCCTGAACTATTCCCGTTATTGAGTTATGGGACTTCGATTACTTTCTGTCTTATGTGGCTAACGGAGAACAAATTTGACATTTTTGGCACTGATGTGTATAATTTAAATTTTAAAAATATTTAATTTAAAAAATTAAAAATCAATTTTACTAAAAAAAATTCATTTAAATTAAATAATTAATTGAAATCAATCTTCTTATTCATCCTACTCACCTTCAATATTCCATATCATTAAAAATATTTCAAATCACCATTTCTTCTAGCCAAATCATCAATTTAATTAACAAAAACTAAAATATTCTCTTTATTATGATAAATTAATAAAAACCCAAAATCAAATATAAATAACTAAATTATGTAATGTATTTATTGTTATCTTCTTTAACCCAAACTTAGATTTCTTATTCGATTATGAATCCAAATCACAAATTTATATATACTAGGTAGAAGCAATAATTTTAAAGTTGTAAACACTGTTAATAATTTTAATAAAAACTCTTCATTATTTTTTAAAAAAATATATATAATAGAATAAATTATAGTTCTATAGTATATATAAATATTTATATAAATAATCTCTTCATATATGACATTTAAACACAACGTTGATATATATATATATATTTACATGGTTACATAACATATATATAAAATACAATAATATTTATAAAGAAATTAATATTTAAAATAAAATAATAATAGAAAAAGTCATAGTGTAGACAGAAATATATATGCATCAACCATTTTTAGTTTCTAATGTATCTCGTAATGTCCTTTGGTGAATTTGATGAAGGAAAAGAGTTCTGTAACGCCCTGGTTACCCCAGAACAGTTACGGTGAGCCGGAAATTTAACTCACTACCCGAGTTCTTTGGTTAAAAACGTGCTTCTAGGTATTATTAACAGGCTAAGGTGGAAAACCAATAAAAAAGAAATGATATATTTTATTTAGAACATAAAACTGTTCATGGGCTCATAAAAAACATTTACAAGTTATTTACAGCTCAAAATGGTCATTACTGTTTAAATTTACAACTCGCCGACCTAAGCGGCAAAAATAGGGTAAACCCCCTAGTTCCTCTGAGAACTCATTGGTCGTGGTGGTCAAGCGGCCGCATATGTACACATCACCACCTAAGCTCTCCACTCAAGGTTGGGTGAGCTTTTCTTTCCCTTTACCTACACCACATAGCACTCATAAGCCAAAGCTCAGCAAGAAAACACAATATAGCATGAATATAATATCAACAATGATCATAATAATCATTCAGGACTTTTAGTCCAAAACAGATGAGTGACAGTCGCAAAAGTCACTAAAGTGGGTTCCGTTCCCTCTAGCCATGTGACGATAGGGTCACCGGGGCTTTACGAATAAGTGATCATTTCACTAGCTTAAACAGGATAGGTGCTTGATGACTAGTCACCAACATAACCTACCTCATGACCATAGAGTCATAACCATGGGATTCCGCTCCCTAGCCATGTGACAAGCAGTCACCTAGGCCTTTGGCCCTGACTCTGAGTAACTAGTCATAGACTAAACAAGCGCTTATAAGTTTCATCGACCTTAGGGTCGGTCCAGCATTAATGCTCCTAGAGTCATTCAACGCTGGTATCGATTAGATCTAATCTTTGATCGGCCCTGCGTTCAGGACGCTTATGCCGTTTCTGACTCTTAGGTCATTAATATGCGACCAATGACGTCCCTGACTAATCAGTGCCATACACAAGTAAGCAAGCTATGCTAAGCATTTAATATGCAATCAATGTACACATTTATCAACCAACATGCCTCAACAACAATCATGCATGTCATATACACAGGGTGCAGTTTTCTTACCTCTGATTCGAGCGAGAATGAATAAAAGAACGACCCTTGAGCATGATCTGACTTTTAGCCCTTTAGCGGTCACCTAGTCATAACCAAATACGGGACACCATCAATAAAATGAATAACAAAGGTTCCCAAACCAAGTTCTAGCCTCCGGGACATCACTCCTCACTAATCCGGGTAGAAGGAACAATCCCGAGACCTAAAACCAAGTTCCTGAGGTCAAAACACTCAAAGAGCCTCAAAACCACCCAAGAGTCGTGGCCCTAGCACCTTGAGCCGCGGCCCCCAGCCACATCAAGAGCAAGGGCCACGGCGGCCCTTACTCAGGGCTGCGGCGCCTAGCACAGGCCAAAAGCCTCCAGCGGCTTCTTCGAGCTTGGGTCGCGGCGCCCAAGAACAGGGTCGCGACCCCCCACCCAAAACTAGCCAAGAACTCGATTTCTCTCATCCCAAACCTTCCAAAAGCACACCTAAACACTTCCAAATCCAAAAATCAAAGTTCCCAAGCTCCCCAATGATCCAAAACCATCAAATCTCGAGGCTCAAACGAACCAAAAACTCAATGTACGCCCTGATTTTCCCACGGGCTGATTAGCAAGCTGAGCTGCGACCTAATCATGATTATCTCGTGGACATCCATAAAACCGGAGCTTCCGTCATAAGGTCGTACCTCCTTAGCTCGAGGTAACCCAAGGGTTCGCCAAGCCTGCCTAAGAACTGAGTCCGAACTCTGAAGGCCAAAGGTCGAGTTAAATATCCAGCTCGTGGTACGAGCTGGATCTGGAGGCTATGACCCTTTGTAAAGTCAACACACGCAAGGTAAATGTGCATATATCAGACATCACGTGTCTGATATGCCCCTGACTTCTCAGACACGCAGCAGGAACGTGCGTATTCAGACACCCACGACTGGGTTGGGCCGTGCGGCCCATTATCTCCTTACCTATTGATTTGACCACACTCATGTGTCAGGTTTAGGAATTAATCATGAATGTCACAGAGTTGATACGATAGGTAAGAAGGTCACGGGATGACCTTCTTACCAACTCCCAGGTGCCTTCTCCTATAAATATGGAGACCCTGGGAGTTGATAAGGGTTGGACTCTCTCTTGTAAGAAAGACCCTGTAATCAAATATCCAGTATATAGCAATAATACTGACTAGTGGAGTAGAAGGATTTTAACCTTTGAGCCACTTAAAAAATGTGTCTTGAGTCACCCTTTCATTTCTAAGATCATATATCTGTTTCGGTTCAACATTAGCACTAATCCCTTTCTCTTCTTTTCTTAATTATCTGTTGGCGAAGAACCGCGTCAACAGTTTGGTGCTTTCATTGAGAGCAAGTTCGATTAGTGCTGTCGCAAACACCCCCAACCATGGTGACTACTCGATCCAGGCACGGTAACGAGACAGAGCAACATGATGGGCAGGAGGATCATCATATTGTCATCCCTGGTGAACAAGTTCCTAAAGCCCCGCAGCGGCCAAGAAAGCAGCCAGTGGGCCAAGATGACACCGGAAGTTCGGCCCCCCGGCCACCTAATCCAAACCCGTGTTATTACACAGCGATGGAGATGGAGAACGCTCAGCTGAGGAGCCAGCTAGCAATAGCTAACCAGCAGATCAAGGATGTGCTGGCCCGACTACCCCCTCTCACAATCGACGCTAACGTCGGAGAGAGGCAAGACGAGGCTCCTAACTCTCGCCGGGGTAACCGGTCCAGGCATAGCCGCTCGGATAGACTTCCGACAGCCAACTCCACTCCTTCATCACACCACCGAGAGGCAAACTTCGAAGAAATGCCTGAAGCCAGGCAACAGCAATACAGCCGTTCGGTCTGAAGAACGCCGGAGCTACCTACCAAAGGTTAGTAAACAGAATGTTCGCAGGCCAGATCGGAAAAAACATGGAAGTTTACGTTGATGACATGCTAGTCAAGTCAAAGACTGCCAATAACCATGTTTCCGACCTGGAAGAATGTTTTAAGATACTACAGGAGTATGGCATGAGGCTTAATCCACAGAAGTGCACTTTCAGAGTCGCGTCCGGGAAGTTCCTGGGCTTCATAGTCAATACCCGAGGAATCGAAGCAAACCCCGACAAGATCAGATCACTGCTCGAGCTTCCCTCGCCCAGGTCACGAAAAGATGTCCAAGGCCTGACAGGAAGAGTGGCAGCCCTCAATCGGTTTATTTCCAAGTCCACCGATAAGTGTTTGCCATTCTACAACCTACTCCGAGGAAACAAGAAGTTCGAATGGACAGAGGAGTGCGAAAGCGCATTTCTCGACCTGAAGGCACATCTGGCCGAGCCACCCGTACTATCCAAACCCAAAGAAGGAGAGCCTCTTTTTCTCTACCTGGCTGTCACTGGGGATGCAGCTAGTGCCGTGTTGGTACGAGAAGAAGACCGAGTTCAGAAACCAGTCTACTACATCAGCAAGAGACTTCTCGGGGCTGAATCCCGATACCCGTTGATGGAGAAATTGGCGTTCTGCCTCATCACGGCCTCGCGAAAGCTCAAGCCATACTTCCAGTCCCACTCGATACACGTCCTGACCGATCAACCTTTAAGGCAGGTTTTGCAAAAACTTGAAGCATCGGGACGTTTATTAAAATGGGCAATCGAGCTCAGTCAGTTCGAGATTTTGTACACTCCGCGAACTGCTATAAAAAGTCAGGCCCTGGCCGATTTTATGGCAGAATGCACGGGATTCCAGGAGGATCCCGTAGAAGACTCACCCCAAGTCACCTCGCCCCAGGCGTCGTGGAAGATCTTCGTAGATGGTTCGTCCAACGAGAACGGCTCCGGAGCTGGAATCATTTTGATGTCCCCCAAAGGACATAGATTCCACTCGGCGTTGAGATTCGGATTCAAAGCCTCCAACAACGAGGCCGAATACGAAACTTTGCTGGCCGGGCTGAGGATAGCTCAGGAGTTGAAGGCGAGCTCCATCCAGTGCTTCAGTGACTCCCAGCTCGTGGTAAACCAGGTTCTGGGCGAATATCAAGCACGGGGACCCAAGATGGCCGCCTATCTGGCAAAGGTAAAAGCTGAGCTGTCCGCATTTGAGCGAGGCTCGATCGAACAGATACCTCGGGAGCAGAACGCCAACGCAGACGCTCTTGCCAAGCTCGCCACCTCTGGGGAAACGGAGTCCTTGGGGCTAGTGCCAATAGAGTTCTTGGAGAAACCAAGCATAGTGGATGTCAGGACGGAGGTCGAGATGATCGATGCCAGGCCAACCTGGATGACCCCCATCCTTGAGTATCTCGTCGAGGGAAAGCTGCCTGAAGGGCGTAATGATGCGCGGCGAGTAATTTATCAAGCTCCTAGGTATACTATAGTAAATGGGGTGTTATATCGGCGTGGACACTCCCTGCCTCTCCTCCGATGTGTTCTTCCAGGCGAAGCAAAGGCCATCCTACAGGAGGTGCACGAGGGATTTTGCGGAGACCACACTGGGGGGCAAAGCTTGGCCTTAAAGGTCCTAAGGCAAGGGTATTACTGGCCAACTCTGTCCAAGGACTCGATTTCATACGTGAAGAAATGCGACAAGTGCCAACAGTTCGCTGTAGTTTCCCGAGCTCCTCCAGTCGAGCTAAAGATGATCTCGTCCCCATGACCGTTTGCCGTTTGGGGGATAGACTTGGTTGGCGCCCTCCCCACTGGAAAGGGCGGGGTCCGTTACGCCGTGGTAGCCATCGAATACTTTACAAAGTGGGCTGAGGCAGAACCTTTGGCAACGATAACGTCCAAAAAAGTGCTTGACTTCATGGTTAAAAGCATTATCTGTCGGTTCGGCCTGCCCAAGAAGATCATTTCCGATAACGGCACTCAATTCGACAGCGACCTGTTCACCGAGTTTTGTGAAAGGTACGGAATTGTGAAAAGTTTCTCCTCCGGGGCCTATCCTCAGGCTAATGGCCAGGTCGAAGCTGTCAACAAGACTCTAAAGCCGAGCCTCAAGAAGAGATTAGATGAAGCGAAGGGGGTCTGGCCAGAACAGCTCCCCCAGGTCCTGTGGGCATACCGGACCTCGCATCGGACTCCTACGGGTCATACTCCTTTTTCCCTAACCTTTGGGAGTGAGGCAGTCCTCCTAGTGGAGGTTAAGGTGCTTTCTCATAGGGTCCAATCTTACGACCAAGACCGCAACCACGAGCTACTGTGCAATTCCCTTGATCTAGTTGATGAAAGGCGAGAAGATTCGCAACTCCAGCTCGCCCATTATCAGCAGAAAATCACTCGCTATTTCAACTCCAAAGTCAAAAAGCGCGCCTTTAGCGTCGGCGACTTGGTCCTAAGGAGAGTTTTCCTGGCCGGGAAAGATCCCAAAGAGGGAGTCTTAGGACCAAATTGGGAAGGACTGTACCAGGTCATCGAAGTCATTAAGGAGGGAACTTATAAGTTAGCTCGGCTCGATGGAGGGGCAGTCCCGCGGACTTGGAACGCCGTCCATTTAAAGAAATATTACCAATGATTCACTTGTAAGGCCTAGGAGGGCCATTTTTTATGTATTAATGAGAATCGACTTTTTGTACATGTTTGCAAGTGTAATCTAAAGTAACCACGAAAGACCCTTTCCCAGTTACTTCGGGGGCATATGGTACCTGGATATAACCAGGTCTCCTTAATGACTTAGAAGTTGATTCATATCGATTGACCATTGTTTTTCTTAAAAAACGCGAGATATTGATAAGGGTTAACGCTAACTAAGTCCTATCCTGGATATAACCGAGTCATAAAACTTAGAAGTTGATTTAAATCTATTGATCGTTGTTCTTCCTAAAGAGCTCGAGATATGGATAAAAGTTAACGCGAACTAAGTTTTCAAAATTAGTTCCTGGTCATAACCGGGTCATAAAACTTAGAAGTTGATTTAAATCTATTGATCGTTGTTCTTCCTAAAGAGCTCGAGATATGGATAAAAGTTAACGCGAACTAAGTTTTCAAAATTAGTTCCTGGTCATAACCGGGTCATAAAACTTAGAAGTTGATTTAAATCTATTGATCGTTGTTCTTCCTAAAGAGCTCGAGATATGGATAAAAGTTAACGCGAACTAAGTTTTCAATATTAGTTCCTGGTCATAACCGGGTCATAAAACTTAGAAGTTGATTTAAATCGATTGATCGTTGTTCTTCCTAAAGAGCTCGAGATATGGATAAAAGTTAACGCGAACTAAGTTTTCAAAATTAGTTCCTGGTCATAACCGGGTCATAAAACTTAGAAGTTGATTTAAATCTATTGATTGTTGTTCTTCCTAAAGAGCTCGAGATATGGATAAAAGTTAACCCGAACTAAGTTTTCAAAATTAGTTCCTGGTCATAACCGGGTCATAAAACTTAGAAGTTGATTTAAATCTATTGATCGTTGTTCTTCCTAAAGAGCTTAAGGTATGGATAAAAGATTAACGCGAACTAAGTTTTTTAAAAAATTGTAACCAAAATGCGTAAAGGCAAGAAAGAGGATCAATTAGAAGCGTTGAATCAAATTGTCTCGAGGTGAAAGCACCTCATGCAAGGGTTACATAAAAAATATATATAATGTTAAAAAAAAATAGTGAAGGGCACAAGAGAAGAAACCCCCTAAGCTCCGCCAGGTGGCCCCTTGGAGGTCGCCATCTCGCCTTGCTCAGCTGCGCCAAAGCCTTCCACGGTCTCAGAAGGCGCCTCTTTATCAAGGCGAGCTTGGAACTTCACCAGCAAGCGCTCCTAGAGGCTTGCTGACATGAAGGAGAAGTCAGCGTCTGGATTGTAGGCCCAGCAATGGTAGAACAGATCTTCCAAGGACTTTTCCAAAGTTGTCCGCTCGGCCTCTAGGGCAGCCTGGGCGGCCTGGACCTCAGCCTTCGCGGCATCTAGGTCTGTCTGCGAGGTGGCAAGGGAGGTCTCGAGCTCTTGGACCTTCGAGCGGGTTTTTTCCAACTCGACCTGCGAGGCCGCCAAGGCATCCTTAGCCACCTGCAGGGTAGTCTGGTGCTCGCTCCTCATGTCCTCGAGCTGAGTTTTGGTCCTGGCGATGCTACGGTGAAGGGCAACGGCGCTCTGCGAAGGTGAAAAGACAATTGCCTTAGAAAAAAGAGAAAAAACAGGGCAAAGTGTAATAATAAAAAGCCATAAAAGGGTAAGTCAGCTTACCGTCAAGGTCATGCCCAGTGAAGACTCCAGCACGCACACCGGGTTCATTGTCTCGATGGCCCGGAGCTCCTTCTCGGTAAACTTGTATATATGGCTGACGGCGTAGTTTGCCGACTCATACACCGTTCCCTGGAAGGCCTCGGGGATCTTCCCCAGGTCATGGGGATTGACTGGGATGCGTACATCGGAGGGTACAATGGCCAAAGTCCCGAGCTCCGTTCCTGCGTCCCGGGCGGCCGCCGGAGCTCACGGAGCGGGTGGAGGCATGTTGCTTCCCCCCACAGCAGGAGGAACCACTCCCACGACCTGGGCAGCTGGGGCTTGCTCCTTCTCCTTTGCAGGAGACTTGACGGAGGTCTCGGCGGCGTGCTTGGACGTTCGAAGCCTCTTCATTTTTGGCCCAGCGTCCCCAGCTGGGGGGTTCCCCCCGAAGACCGCACCTCTTAGGCTTTCCTCGGGTTGAGACATCTCTTCTGTCAAAACAAAAACTTGGTTAGTACGAGAGTTAGCAATCATGCAAAAACAAAAACAAAGGGGTAAAGAGAGAAATTCGAGTATATGAATACTAAGGGAATCCTACCCCCCGAGCTAGAAGAAGAATCTAAGTTGATTACTTCCCGAGCTGGCGCAAGTTCCGGGTCCGAGACTGACTCAGGGCTAGATTCCTCTACATATTGCCTAAGCCCTGGAGCTACGGCACCCCTTCAGAGTGATGGCCATGTCCAAAGGTTGGTCCCATACTCCTCGAATAGGATCGACCTAAAGGCTAGGGTGTTATCTACTACTACGGTACCCCCAGGCCGGCTATCTTGGTAGTCCAGCACAAGCCGGTCGACACAATGGAGCAGGGTCGTGTTCAGGTCCGGATCACTTCGGTGATGATGGACAAGCTGCCTAGGATTGAACCTAGCCAGCCGGGGGTCTGCTGTGGCCCTATCTAGATTCCTAAACATGTAAGGGTTACCTTGGCCAGAAGGACCCGCGGCTGCTCCGGAATGGATCCTCTCCTCGCCTGTCCTTTGGGCGACCTCCAAAGCCCGCTTCCTGTCCTCACGAGTGGAACTTTGTTGTCCTCGTCCTCCTCATCTTCGTCCCCCGCGACCTCATCCACGATGATGGGTCTGGTGTCGCGAGCTGGGGGAAGCCCCCGGGGCCTCTTTAGGTTCAAAGTCTGATTTGGGAAAATCAGCTTGCAGGCCACCGTCGTCTCGTCCGTTACGAGCACGCGGTAATCTTTCTCACTGGGGGGCAAGCCCGCCAGTGTCTCATATTGGGCCCCGAGGGTCATAGATTTCTCTGTCCTCGCGAAGATGGCTGCAGGATTAGTCTAAGTCAGAAAGGGACACGGGAGGAGCTAAAACGACACTTAACTTACGAGCTAAGGATAGAAAACACTTACGAGGACGATTGAAGTAGTGGAGCTCGCAGTTTCTGAACCCCGTCGACATGAAGAACTGATCCTTGAAGTCATTGGGGTGGCTGGGCAGCTCGATGACCGCAGCCGTATTGGGAAAACGGGTTAAGTAGTAAAACCCGTCACCTCGCCCCCGCTGGTCCGGGCTGGTCTTGAGGCAGAAGAAGTAAAAAATGTCCGCTGGAGTGGGGACCTCCCACTCGTGCTTCAAAAATAAATATCTCAACCCTGCCAACAACCGATAAGAGTTGGGGGGGACCTAAAATGGGGCCAACCTCACGTAATTCAGGAAGTCAGCAAAATACTGATCCAACGGGAGGAAGGCCCCCGCCTTAAAATGCTCGCCGCTCCAGGCCGCGAACGATTTGTTGAGCGGCGCGCAGCTCTGCTCGCCCTCCGTGGGAGGTCGGGCAATCACTGACGTCCTCCCCAGCGCAATGTTATGGGAGAGGAATATCTTATTGATCTTCGTCTGGTCGGTAATCTTTGAGACGATCCTCTCCGACTCAAAAAATGCATCAGGAGCCACCTCGAGCTCCTTCTCCACTGCCGGCCTAAAGCGGGGGATCGGGGAGTCAGGCATCACCGCTTTTCCTTTGTCCTGCTGGGAGGCCGAGCTACCGACGGTCTTCTGTGGGGCATTCCTCTTTGGTGCCATCTGGTCGCCTAGCGAACAAAAGAAAATATTTTAGAAAAAGCGACCTAAGCATGGGGAAGAATCAAAGTGTTATTTGCACGAGTTGAGGTAAGCCCAGCCCGTGGAGAGTGAGACCACGCAGTTCTATGAACACGCGTCTGTGCTCCCAACAGATCCCAGATTACTCGGAATTCATGTGTCAGGAGGGTCAGGATAGAATTTTCCTTGGGGGGAAAGTTTCAATAGGCAAGGAAGGCAAAACCGCCTGTGAAGCGTGTCCTCTAAGCTACCCTATTTTGCACCCAAAGTACCAAAACTTCTACCCAGAAATTTTCCCCAGAAAATGCATCCTGTAAACCATACTCCCAAACGTTTTCCTACAGCAAAAATACCCTAACCTAAAAGGCTTTCACCCTTCATACCCACAAAAACCAGTAAACCCTTGCATGTGACTACAGTAAATATTTACCTAAGCTACAGTGAAAAGTATTTTCAAAACACGCATGGTCAGGAGACTTACAGTGTTTGGCTGGGAGGTGGATGAAGGTGTCGCCTAGGTCGGAGCCTCGTCAGAGTGTTTGTTTCCAAAGCTTTGAAGGAGTCCTTACGCCTGAGCTTCTTGAACAACTGAGAATGGCGGTCGCGAAGAAGAGGGTTTCTTTTTCTTCTAAGATGAAGAGAGAAGAAGGAAAGAAGTTCTGAGAAATTTCAAATGAAAGGGTGGCCCATGCGTAGGGTGGCCACCCCTTTTATATACGTGAAGGATCACGTATAGAGGGCCGTTGGATGGCCCTGATGAGGGATCCAAGGCCCTCCACTCGAAATATGAAACGATGGCTGGGCATAGGCTAGGCCATTAAATGCAGTTCTCGTAAGACGTACCGTCACCAACCACGATGTTCCGCGTGTCAGGTGCCTGCGTAAGATGTGGAATATGAAGAGTCCATGGGAAAGCCTAAAAGCCCCTACTGTGGCCTTATCCGACGTGGTATACCACGAGCAGGGGCTTGGGGGGCAGATGTACGCCCTGATTTTCCCACGGGCTGATTAGCAAGCTGAGCTGCGACCTAATCATGATTATCTCGTGGACATCCATAAAACCGGAGATTCCGTCATAAGGTCGTACCTCCTTAGCTCGAGGTAACCCAAGGGTTCCCCAAGCCTGCCTAAGAACTAAGTCCGGACTCTGAAGGCCAAAGGTCGAGTTAAATATCCAGCTCGTGGTACGAGCTGGATCTGGAGGCTATGACCCTTTGTAAAGTCAACACACGCAAGGTAAACGTGCATATATCAGACATCACGTGTCTGATATATCCCTGACTTCTCGGACACGCCGCAGGAACGTGCGTATTCAGACACCCACGACTGGGTTGGGCCGTGCGGCCCATTATCTCCTTACCTATTGATTTGACCACACTCATGTGTCAGGTTTAGGAATTAATCATGAATGTCACAGAGTTGATACGATAGGTAAGAAGGTCATGGGATGACCTTCTTACCAACTCCCAGGTGCCTTCTCCTATATATATGGAGACCCTGGGAGTTGATAAGGGTTGGACTCTCTCTTGTAAGAAAGACCCTGTAATCAAATATTCAGTATATAGCAATAATACTGACTAGTGGAGTAGAAGGATTTTAACCTTTGAACCACTTAAAAAACGTGTCTTGAGTCACCCTTTCATTTCTAAGATCATATATCTGTTTCGGTTCAACATTAGCACTAACCCCTTTCTCTTCTGTTAACCGAGATTTTCGGCAACTATATCAATAAATGGGATTTACTGATAATAATAATGAAAATAGAAGATTGACACAGGGTTTTTACGTGGTTGGGGCGTTAACTAGCCTTAGTCCACGAGTCATTTGTATTAGAGCTTAGAGAGCTTTTGACAATGGAGTTTTCTGCAAATTTGAGCAGAGTAATCGCTTACAAACCAACCCTTGGGATCCCCCCTACTGTGCACAACTGGCACTATTTATAGGCAGTCTTGTTCAATGGGCTTGGGCTGGACTAATCCTTGCCCAATAGAGATGTAATTATAGTTTGCTCACTAATGGAGCCATAATACAAAGGATTTGAAATATATAACATATATTAACAAAGGCCCATTGGGCCAGCCCAAACATGATCACATTACAAGACTCGCGACAAACAGTTGCTTTAGTCTGGGTGTTACGATCCACGAGGAAGATTCGGGGGACAAGATCTGTCAGTGTAGTGGCAGCACTGTTTCCCAGGAACAGTGTACGCTCCAGGCATAACTTCTTGTTCATAGTTGAGGAGACCAACTTCTGTGTTTCTCGAGGACCTGTCAGCTTCAGGGAAGACCAAACTTTTCCTACCCGGACATCTTGTCCGGTTTCATTTGCTAATGGCCCGGACCATATGGACGGGGACACCTTGTCCGGGATCATTCTGGACGGGGACACCTTGGCCGGGATCATCTTGTCCGAGATCATTACTGATGGCCCGGACCATATGGACGGGGACACCTTGTCCGGGATCATCTTGTCCGGGATCATTCTGGACGGGGACACCTTGGCCGAGATCATCTTGTCCGGGATCATCTGGACGGGGACACCTTGGCCGGGATCATCTTGTCCGGGATCATTCTGGACGGGGACACCTTGGCCGGGATCATCTTGTCCAGGATCATTACTAATGGCCCAGACCATATGGACGGGGACTATCAAGACTTTCTTCCCTGTTCATTGGGCTCAGGGTGGGCCTGGATCTCTTTGAGGGAGCCCATGTACCCATTATGTCACACCACGCGTCCCGGGGGAAAACAGGGATAACATCTTCTTTTCTTAATTATCTGTTGGCGAAGAACCGCGTCAACACTCAACGATTCACAAAATCCAATTCAAAGCTTAGAAACTCTAAAAACTCAAAACTTAAAGCTTAGATTACCTTTGATTGGGTTGTTTCTCGTCAAATCCTTCGGTCAAGAAGCTTCTAATCTTTCCTAGGATCGCTATGCCTCGATCCTCGCTTGATTCCGACTCCTAGAACTCGAGATTTCTTCGAAAATGCCTCGAACGGTAAAAGGAACTAACGGGAAGAGAGAAAGTGTTTTCTAACATACGGTTTTATCTGACAAGCTACTTCAAGCTTAAGTAACCTCAAATAAAACCTAATGCTTGGGGTCCCGAAAACACCCCCGGGGACACTATAGCCAAAACTTCCAGAATTTCCTCCTGATCTCAATAACTCCTAATTTATCATCAAATAACATTCTCATTACTCAATATCCCAATAAAAGACCCCGTTATGACAAAACCGTTAATTTGAAATATAAAACAGTCTCATGCCGAATAGCTCGAATATATCTCCATAATAATGGGATCTCATCCATAACTCACAATATGCACCTAAATACACAAATATGCCCTCAACTGGCCAAATTCCCAAAACACCCTAATAATCAAATGTGGACCCACATGCATGCATATAACATCATATTATAATATAATTCACATAACACATGCATATTATCAGTTAATGCCATAATTAACACAGTTATGGCCCTCCCGGCCTACTAATCCAGCCATTAAACCGCATTAGGGATTTTGGGGCATTACAAGTTCCAATCACTTGATAAAAAACAAACTATCACACAAATTTATAAGATAAAAAATGATATGTATGCATTTATTATTTTTAAATAAATATGATTTAATTATTTAAATTATCATTAAATATCTTTAAAATATCCTATATATTTTTATTAATTAATTAATTAACTTATTTTTGTTTAAGTTTATGTTTGTTCTAGATGTATAATTTTATTATTTTTAAACAATTATCCTTGTAAAATATCTCAAAAATATCTTTGTACGCCCTGTTTTTCCCACGGGCTGATTAGCGAGCTGAGCAGCAGGCCTAATCATGGTTATCTTGTGGACGCCCCCGCAACCGAAGCTGGGTCGTAAGATCAAACCTCCTTAGCTCGAGGTAATCTAAGGAGTCTCCTCTGGTTGCTTAATGACAGAGTCCGGGCTCTGAAGACCGAAGGTCGAGTCAAGCATCCATCCGGTAGTACGAGCTGGGGGTGAAGGCTCTGACCCTTTATAAAGTCAGCCACGCAAGGTAAACGTGCATATATCAGACATCACGTGTCTGATATATCCTTGACTTCTCGGACACGCAGCAGGAACGTGCGTATTCAGACACCCACGATTGGGTTGGGCCGTGCGGCCCATTATCTCCTTACCAATTGATTTGACCACACTTATGTGTCAAGTTTAGGAATTAATCATGAATGTCACAGAGTTGATATGATAGGTAAGAAGGTCACGGGATGACCTTCTTACCAACTCCTAGGTGCCTTCTCCTATAAATATGGAGACCCTGGGAGTTAAAAAGGGTGGGATTCTCTCTTGTAAGAAATACCCTGTAATCGTATACTCAGAATATAGCAATAATATTGACTAGTGGAGTAGAAGGATTTTAACCTTCGAACCACTTAAAAAACGTGCCTTGCGTAGCCATTTCATTTTCCTAAGATCATATATCTGTTTCGGTTCAACTTTAAGCACTAATCCATTTTTCTCCTTTTCTTAATTACCTGTTGGCGAAGAACTGCGTCAACAGTTTGGTGCTTTCATTGAGAGCAAATTCGATTAGTGCTGTTGCAAACATCCAACTATGGTGACAACTCGATCAAGGCACGGTAATGAGGCAGAGCAACATGATGGGCAGGAGGCTCATCATACTGCCATCCCTGGCGAAAAGGTCCTGAAGTCCAGCAGCGGCCCAGAAAACAGCTGGCGGGCCAAGATGATACTGGTAGTTCGGCGCCTCGACCGCATAATCCAAACCCGTGTTATTACACGGCGGTGGAGATGAAGAACGCTCAGCTGAGGACCCAGTTAGCAACAGCTAGCCAACAAATCAAGGATATGCTGGCCCGACTACCCCCTCTCACAACCGACGCTAACGTCGGAGAGAGGCAAGGTGAGGCTTTTAAGTCTCGCCGGGATAATCGGTCCAGGCGTAGCCGCTCAGACAGACTTCTGACGCCCAACTCCATCCCTTCATCACACCATCGAGAGGCAGATTCCAGAGGAATACCTAGAGCCGAACAACAGCAATACAGCCGTTCGGTCAGGACGTTGACTCCTAGCTCCCAACCATCCTCGAGGACGCCCAGAAGAGCTCGAGGAAATTCTCGAAGGAGATTCGGAGCGGGCTCACGACATCAGCCCGTTCCCAACAACCATCCTGTGCCTCGTTCAGATCGCCAGGCGCAGGAGCAGCAGGTTGGCAGGGCCGAAAGGCCCCTACCAAACTTGATCCGTCCTGACGGAACTAGGGTAGCCTCCCCAGTCAGGCATCCCCCTTCTCCAATCAGATACCCGTCTCCTCCTCGGCCCGTCCGAGACATCCCAGCCTATGGGAATAGTAGGAGAAATCCGCCATCGGCAAGACCTTCCCGGCGTAGCAGGGCGCCGAGGGAAAGCCCAGATCCTTAGCACCAGAGGCAGACTACAAGTCTATCTAGAAGGAGCCATTGGATCGGCAGTCGCCGGAGTGATCTCTCTGGGGGAGACCTGCGCCAGTGTCTGAGTTCGACGCAAAGTCATCAAACCACCCAGGGAGGCGACCTGCGAGATCGCCTCAACTCTCATAGAGGGGAACAAGCAGGAGGAGATGGCCATGCTCACTCAAGGGGGGCTCTGTCCGAAGTACGTAACGGGGGGAATGTCCCAAATAACCTATCTCAAGATAGGAGGGGAAATAACCCACCAAATATGTACAATGGATCCGGAGCTGTTGAACAGCCCCGGAATAACCAAGGACATCAAGACCAAACCCTCGAACACTTGACCCAGATGGAGGAGCTGATGAGGAAGCTCCTATCAGAAAAAGAAAAAGACGAATATGATTCGGGGGATGAGATGGAACTCTTCGCCCCCAGCATAGCAGCAACGGCGTACCCATCTGGTTTTTGTATGCCTCACTTGTCAAAGTTCAATGGGGACGGAGACCCATCGGACCATCTAGGGATGTTCAACACCCTGATGATGGCCCACAACATTGGCCCCGAGCTGAGATGTTTAATCTTCCCTTCCACACTGACTGGACCTGCCAGGCAGTGGTTCAAGCAAAGTAAAAGACAGTCAATCAGCTCCTGGAAGACTTTCTCAGCAGATTTCAAAAGGGCATTCCGAGCCTCCCAGGCCGCCCCTGTTCAGGCCGACTCCTTGGCTAACGTAAGATAGCAGCCCGGTGAGACCCTGAAGGCCTACTTGAGCAGATTTGCGAACGTCGCTGCTTGGGCCAGAGACGCAGATGATAGCTCCAAACTCATGGCCATGAGAACTGGAATCCTCGTCGGAGGAGATCTCTGGAAGGATATACAAAGGAAGGGAGTCAGCTCGGTTAACGAATTCCTTAACAAGGCCCAAGAATGGATAAACTTGGAGGAAGCCGAAGCCTCAGCTGCGGGAACTAGCCAGGTCCCCGAACAGCCCGCTGGAGTGGGGACGGAGGTCATGGCAGCGACCCAGAACGTCACACAGAACAACCAGCTCGGTGGAGGCAAAAGAAAGGGTAATGGTGAGGGCTGCCAGCACGGCCAAAAGAAGAATAAGTCCATAGACAAGTTTAAGCCCGTTTTCACGACTTATACCGAGCTCACCCAGTCTAGGGAGAATATCTTCCTAGCTAACTCTGCTCGAGTCCCTTGGAAAAGGCCGGAGCCATTAAAGCACCACAAGGGGAAGAGAGACGCCTCCAAGTTTTGCCGCTTTCACAACGATGTCATCCACAACACCGACGATTGTAGGCATTTGAAAGATGAGATCGAGACTCTCATTCGAGCCGGCCCTTTGGCTCAATACGCACGGAACAGGGTCCCAGCAAGTCGACCTGCTCCGGAAATCCTGGCCAGTCAGCCCGGGTCTCAAGTAGACCAGGATGTTCCTCCTCCTGTGGTAGGAGGAGAGATATCCACCATCTCTGGAGGTCCACACATGGCCGGCACGAGCAGAGGCGCCCAGAAGAGATACGTGAATGAACTAAAGGCTCATAACGGAGTGGAGTTCGTTCCGAAGCAGCGCCTGCCAAAGCAGCAGCGATTGGAGAAGCAACCAATCATTTTTACAGAGGAAGATGCGGGCCATGTCCAGTTCCCTCACAATGACCCTCTGGTTGTAGCAGTCCAGCTCGCCAACCAGAGAGTGAGGCGGATACTGATAGACAACGGGAGTTCGGTGAACCTCCTATTCCGATCCACCTTAGAGAAGATGGGTTTGACTGTCACCGAGCTGAAGGCGACCTCCATGATGTTGTATGGTTTTTCGGGAGAAGGTTCAGCAGCGATAGGGACGATCGAGCTGGTGATCACCCTAGGCGAAGGATCTCGGACAGTCTCCAAGCTCCTCGAGTTCGTGGTCATTGCTGCTCCGCTGCCTACAACGCCATTTTGGGGTGACCTACGCACATAGCCTTCGAGGCCGTCACGTCCATTCGCCACCTCGCGATGAAATTCCCTACTTCGACGGGAATCTGCACTATCCATGGTGATCAGCTCGCTGCCAGGGAATGCTACAGCATTTCCATAAAGGGAAAGTCTAAACCCGGGCAGCTAGCAATGGCCATCCAAGGTGAAGAGGAATCTCGGGAACCCTCGGCGGATCCTGAGATTGAAAAACCTCAAAGCGCCGAGGGGGAAAATGTCAACCTAAGTGAGGACATTGACCCCCGAATAGGCGAGGCTAGATCCGAACTCCAGGCGATTGAGGAGCTCGAGGAGGTGAACCTTGATCCGCAGAATCCATCACGAATGGTCAGGCTCGGGAAAAACCTCTGTAGCAAGAGGAAGGCGGAGCTGACCAGGTTTCTGCAAGACAACCTGGACATGTTTGCCTGGTCCCACGAGGACATGGTGGGAATCAGACCCACTCTCATCATGCATACACTTCATCTAGATAAAAGCGTTCCTGCCAAGTCCCAGAAGCAAAGGCGTTTAGGAACAACTCTAGCTGAAGCCCTAGAGGAAGAGGTAGAACGACTCAAGAAATGCGGCTTTATCCGTGAAGCCAAGTTTCCAATATGGGTCGCCAACCCCGTGCTGGTCCCGAAGCCTAAGGGGAAATGGCGGACCTGCATCGATTTCTCCGACCTGAATAAAGCCTGCCCCAAGGACTGCTTCCCATTGCCCAGAATCGACCAGTTGGTGGATGCCACGGCGGGGCACGAGCTCATGTCCTTTATGGACGCGTACTCGGGCTACAATCAGATCGCGATGAATCCGGCGGACCAGGAGCACACCAGCTTCATGACCCCAACTAACGTCTATTGTTACAAGGTCATGCCGTTCGGTCTGAAGAATGTCGGAGCTACCTACCAAAGGCTAGTAAATAGGATGTTCGCAAACCAGATCGGAAAAAACATGGAAGTGTACGTTGATGACATGCTAGTCAAGTCAAAGATTGCCGATAACCATGTTTCCGACCTGGAAGAATGTTTTAAGATACTACGGGAATATGGCATGAGGCTAAATCCACAGAAATGCACTTTTGGAGTCGCGTCGGGGAAGTTCCTGGGGTTCATAGTCAATACCCGAGGAATCGAGGCAAACCCCGACAAGATCAGATCACTGCTCGAACTTCCTTCGCCCAGGTCGTGAAAAGATGTCCAAGGCCTGACCGGAAGAGTGGCAGCCCTCAACCGGTTTATTTCCAAGTCCATCGATAAGTGTTTGCCATTCTACAACCTGCTCCGAGGAAACAAGAAGTTTGAATAGACAGTAGAATGCGAAAACGCATTCCTCGACCTGAAGGCACATCTGGCCGAGCCGCCCGTACTGTCCAAGCCCAAAGCATGAGAGCCTCTTTTTCTCTACATGGCAGTCACTGAGGACGCAGCAAGTGCCGTTCTGGTTCGAGAAGAGGACCAAATTTAGAAGTCGGTCTACTACATTAGCAAAAGACTTCTTGGAGCTGAGTCCCGATACCCGTTGATGGAGAAATTAACGTTCTGCCTCATCACGACCTCTCGAAAGCTCAGGCCGTACTTCCAGTCCCACTCGATTCACGTCATCACCGATCAACCTTTAAGGCAGGTTTTGCAAAAACCTGAAGCATCGGGACGTTTGTTAAAGTGGGCCATCGAGCTTAGTCAGTTCAAGATTCTGTACACTCCGCGAACTTCCATAAAAAGTCAGGCCCTGGCGGATTTCATGGCAGAATGCACGGGATTCCAGGAGGACCTCGCAGAAAACTCACCCCAAAACAGCTCGCCCCTGGCTTCGTGGAGAATCTTTGTGGATGGTTCATCCAACGAGAACGGCTCCGGAGCTGGAATCATTCTTATATCCCCTGAGGGACATAGATTCCACTCGGCGCTAAGATTCGGATACAAAGCCTCCAACAACGAGGCCGAATACGAAGCTTTGCTGGCAGGACTGAGGATAGCCCAGGAGTTAAAGGCGATCTCCGTCCAATGCTTCAGTGACTCCCAGCTCGTGGTAAACCAGGTTCTGGGCGAATATCAAGCACGGGGACCCAAGATGGCCGCCTATCTGGCGAAGGTAAAAGCTGAGCTGTCTGCGTTTGAGCGAGGCTCGATCGAACAGATACCTCGGGAGCAGAACGCCAACGCAGACGCTCTTGCCAAGCTCGCCACCTCTGGGGAAACGGAGTCCTTGGGGCTAGTGCCAATAGAGTTCTTGGAGAAACCAAGCATAGTGGATGTCAGGACGGAGGTCGAGATGATCGATGCCAGGCCCACCTGGATGACCCCCATCCTTGAATACCTCGTCGAGGGTAAGCTACCTGAAGGACGTAACGATGCACGCGAGTCCTGTACCAAGCTCCTAGATATACGGTAGTCGGTGGGGTGTTGTACCGACGTGGGCACTCCCTACCTCTCCTCTGGTGTGTTCTTCCAGGCGAAGCAAAGTCCATCCTGCAGGAAGTGCACGAAGGATTTTGCGGAGACCACACTGGGGGGCAAAGCTTGGCCTTAAAGGTCCTGAGGCAAGGATATTACTGGCCCACTCTGTCCAAAGACTCGATCTCGTACGTGAAGAAGTGCGACAAGTTCCAGCGGTTCTCTACAGTTGCCCGAGCTCCTCCAGTCGAGCTGAAGATGATCTCGTCCCCATGGCCGTTTGCCGTTTGGGGGATAGACTTGGTTGGCGCCCTCCCCACTGGAAAAGGCGGGGTCCGTTACGCCGTGGTAGCCATTGACTACTTCACTAAGTGGGCTGAGGCAGAACCTTTGGCAACGATAACGTCCAAAAAAGTGCTTGACTTCGTGGTTAAGAGCATTATCTGCCGGTTCGGCCTGCCTAAGAAGATCGTTTCCGACAACGGCACTCAGTTCGACAGCGACCTGTTCACCGAGTTTTGTGAAAGATACGGAATCGTAAAAAGTTTCTCCTCCGTGGCCTATCCTTAGGCTAATGGCAGGTCGTAGCTGTCAACAAGACCCTAAAGGCGAGCCTCAAGAAGAGATTAGACGAAGCAAAGGGGGTCTGGCCAGAACAGCTCCCCCAGGTCCTATGGGCATACCGAACCTCGCATTGGACTCCTACGGGTCATACTCCCTTTTACCTAACCTTTGGGAGTGAGGCAGTCTTCCCCGTGGAAGTTAAAGTGCTTTCGCATAGAGTCCAGTCTTACGAACAAGTTCGAAACCACGAGCTCCTGTGCAATTCCCTCGATCTATTTGATGAAAGGCGAGAGGATTCGCAACTCCAGCTCGCCCATTATCAGCAGAAAATCACTCGCTTCTTCAACACCAAAGTAAAAAAGCGCACCTTTAGCGTTGGAGACTTGGTCCTAAGGAGAGTTTTCCTAGCCGAGAAAGATCCCAAAGATGGAGTTTTGGGACCAAGCTGGGAAGGACCATACCAGGTCATCGAAGTCATTAAGGAGGGAACTTATAAGTTAGCTCGACTTGATGGAGGGGCGGTCCCGCGCACTTGGAACGCCATCCACTTAAAGAAATATTATCAATAATTCACCTGTAAGGCTTGGAAGGCCACTTTTTATGTATTAATGAGAATCAGTTTTTATGTATATCTGCAAGAGTAACCTAAAGTAACCACGAAAGACCCTTTCCCAGTTACTTGGGGGGCATATGGTACCTGGATATAACCAGGTCTCCTTAATGACTTAGAAGTTGATTCATATCGATTGACCGTTGTTTTTCTTAAAAAACACGAGATATTGATAAGGATTAACGCTAGCTAAGTCCTATCCTGGTTTTAACCGGGTCATAAAACTTAGAAGTTAATTTAAATCTATTGATCGTTGTTCTTCCTAAAGAGCTCGAGATATGGATAAAAGTTAACACGAACTAAGTTTTCAAAATAAGTTCCTGGTCATAACCGGGTCATAAAACTTAGAAGTTAATTTAAATCTATTGATCGTTGTTCTTCCTAAAGAGCTCGAGATATGGATAAAAGTTAACATGAACTAAGTTTTCAAAATAAGTTCCTGGTCATAACCGGGTCATAAAACTTAGAAGTTAATTTAAATCTATTGATCGTTGTTCTTCCTAAAGAGCTCGAGATATGGATAAAAGTTAACACGAACTAAGTTTTCAAAATAAGTTCCTGGTCATAACCGAGTCATAAAACTTAGAAGTTAATTTAAATCTATTGATCGTTGTTCTTCCTAAAGAGCTCGAGATATGGATAAAAGTTAACATGAACTAAGTTTTCAAAATAAGTTCCTGGTCATAACCGGGTCATGAAACTTAGAAGTTAATTTAGACCTATTGATCGTTGTTCTTCCTAAAGAGCTCGAGATATGGATAACGGTTAACGCGATCTAAGTTTCTCAAAAAAAAAAATTAAAAAAAAATTGTAACCAAAGTGCGCAAGGACAAGAAAGAGGATCAATTAAAAACATAAAACCAAATTGTCTCGAGGTGGAAGCACCTCATGCAAAGGTTACACAAAAAAATATATAATAGTGAAGGGCACAAGAGAGGAAAAGCCCTAAGCTCCGCTAGGTTGCCCCTTGGAGGTCGCCGTCTCGCCTTGCTCAGCTGCGCCAGAGCCTTCCCCGGCCTCGGAGGGTGCTTCTTTATCGAGGCGAGCCTAGAACTTCACCAGCAAACACTCCCAAAGACTCTCTGATAGGAAGGAGTAGTCAGCATCCGTGTTGTAGGCCCAACAATGATAGAACAGGTCTTCCAAGGCCTTTTCCAAAGTTGCCTGCTCGACCTCCAAGGCGGCCTTGGCCTCAACCTTCGCGGTATCTAGGTCTGTCCGCGAGGTGGCGAGGGAGGTCTCGAGCTCCTGAACCTTCGAGCGGGTCTTCTCCAACTCGGCCTGCGAGGTCGCCAAGGCATCCTTAGCTGCCTGCAGAGAGGTCTGGTGCTCGTTCCTCATATCCTCGAGCTGAGTTTTGGCCCTGGCGATACTCCGGTGAAGAGCAACGACGCCCTGCGAGAAATGAGAGATAAATTGCCTTAGGAAAAAATAGGGCAAAGTGTAATACTAAAAAGTCATAAAAGGGTGAGTCAGCTTACCGCTAGGGTCATGCCCATTGAAGAATGCATCACGCCCACCGGGCTCATTGCCTCAATGGCCCGGAGCTCCTTCTTAGTGAACTTGTATATGTGGTTGACGGTGTAGTTCGCCGACTCATACACCGTTCCCCGGAAGGCCTCTGGGATCTTCTCCAGGTCCTGGGGGTTGACTGGGATGTGTACCTCAGGGGGTACAATCGCCAAAACCCTGGCCTTCGTTCCTGCGTCCCGGGCGGTGATAGGAGCTCGCGGAGGAGGTGGGGGCATGTTACTCCCACCAGCAGCAGGAGGATTAGCTCCCGCGACCTGAGCGACGGGGGGCTGCTCCTTTTCCTTTGCAGGAGATTTAGTGGGAGTTCCGACAGTTTTCTTCAAGATCCGGGGCTTCTTCATCTTTGGCCCAGAGGCCTCGGAAAACGCACCTCGAAGGCTCTCTTCGGGCTGAGACATCTCTTCTGTCAAAGCAAAAACATGGTTAGTACGAGATTTAGCAATCATACAGAAACAAAAACAAAGGGGGAAAGAGTAATTAAAGTACACGCATACTAAAGGAAGCCCTACCCCCCGGGCTAGAAAAAGAACCTATGGTTACGACCATCGGTTCCGAAGTTTCTGCGGGAGAGTCTAAGTCAATTATTTCCCGAGCTGGAGCAGGTTCTGGATCCGACTCCGGTTCCGGGCTGGATTCTTCTACATATTGCCTAAGTCCCGGAGCCACGGCACCTCTCCTGAGGGATGGCCAGGACCTAAGGTTGGTCCCATACTCCTCGAATAGGATCGACCTAAAGGACGAGGTGCTATCTACGACTACGGTACCCCTAGGTCGGCTATCTTGATAGTCCAGGACGAGCTGGTCGACACAGTGGAGCAGGGTTGTGTCCAGATCCGGATCACTTCTGTGGCGATGGACGAGCTGTCTGGGGTTGAACCTAGCTAGCTGGGGGTCGGCAATGGCTCTATCTAAGTTCCTAAATATATAAAGGTTACCTTGTCCAGAAGGACCCGCGGCTGCTCCGGACTGGGTCCTCTCCTCGTCTGTTATCTGGGCGACCTCCAACGCCCGCTTCCTGTTCCTCACAAGTGGAGTCTCGTCCTCCTCGTCCTCGTCCTCGTCCATCGCAACCTCCTCCACGATGATGGGCCTAGAAGTACGAGCTGGGGGAAGCCCCCGAGGCCTCCTTAGATTCAAAGTCTGATTTGGGAAAATCAGCTTACAGGCCACCATCGTCTCGTCCGTCACGAGCACTCGGTAGTCCTTCTCACTGGGGGGAAAGCCCGCCAGTGTCTCGTATTGACCCCCGAGGGTCACAGATTTCTCTGTCCTCGCGAAGATAGCTGCAGGATTGATCTAAGTCAGATAGGGACACAGGAATTGTATGAAACTTAACTTCCGAGCTAAAGATAAAAAGCACTTACGAGGACGGTTGAAGTAATGGAGCTCGCAGTTCCTGAACCCTGCGACATAAATAATTGATCTTTAAAGTCATTGGGGTGGCTGGGCAGCTCGATGATCAGAGCTGTGTTGGAAAATCGGGTTAGATAGTAAAACCCATCGCCTCGCCCTCGCTGATTCGGGCTGGTCTTGAGGCAGAAGAAATACAAAATATCTGCAGGAGTGGGGACCTCCCACTCGTGCTTCAAAAATAAGTATCTCAACCCCGCCAACAATCGATAAGAGTTGGGGGGAGCTGGAAGGGGGCCAACTTCACATAATTCAGGAAGTCAGCGAAATACTGATCCAATGGCTGGAAGGCCCCCACCTTAAAATGCTCGTCGCTCCAGGCCACGAACGATTCGTCGAGTGGCGCGCAGCTCCGCTCGCCCTCTGTGGGAGGTCGGGCCACTATAGATGCCTTCCCCAGCACGATGCTATGGGAGAGGAAGATTTTGTTGATCTTCGCCTGGTCAGTGATCTTTGAGACGATCCTCTCTGCCTCAAAGAACGCTCAGGAGCCACCTCGAGCTCCTGCTCCACTGCCGGCCCAAAGCTGGGGATCGGAGAGTCCGACATCACCGATTTTCCTTTGTCCGCCTGAGAGGCCGAGCTGCCGACTGTCTTCTTTGGGGCATTCCTCTTCGATGCCATCTGGTCGCCTAGCGAACAAAAGAAAAGATTTCAGAAAAGGCGACCTAAGCATAGGGAAGAATCAAATTGTTCTTTACGCGAGCTGAGGTAAGCCCAGCCCGTGGAGAGTGAGACCACGCGGTTCAATGAACACGCGCCTGTTCTCCCAACAGATCCCCGATTACTTGGAATTCGTGTGTCAGGAGGGTCAGATTAAATTTTTGCCTTGGAGGGAAAGTTCCAATTGGCATGAAAGGCAAAACCACCTGTGAAGCGTATCCCCTAAGCTACCCGGTTTTTCACCCAAAATATGTCAAAAATCCTACCCAGAAATCGTCCCCAGAAAAGGCATCCTATAAACCATACTCTTAAGTGATTTCCTACAGAAAAAATACCCTAACCTAAAAGGCTTTCACCCTTCACTCCCACAAAAAACCAGTAGACCCTTGCATATGACTATAGTAAATATTTACCTAAGCCACAATGAAAAATATTTTCAAAACACGCATGATCAGGAGACTTACAGGGTATTTGATTGGAAGGTGGATGAAGGTGTCGCCTAGGTGGGAGCTTCGCCTGAGTATTTTTCCAAAGCTTTGAAGGAGTCCTCACGTCGGAGATTCCTGAACGCTGAGTGTAACAGCCGCAGAGAAGAGGGTTTTGTCTGA
The DNA here is from genome assembly GCF_963169125.1 of Humulus lupulus. Classification (NCBI taxonomy): domain Eukaryota; kingdom Viridiplantae; phylum Streptophyta; class Magnoliopsida; order Rosales; family Cannabaceae; genus Humulus; species Humulus lupulus. The sequence continues at coordinate 98,493,184 of NC_084800.1, forward strand.
GACAAAGAGAGAAGAAGGAGAAAAGTTCTGAGAAATTTCGAATGAAAGGGTGGCCCATGCGTAGGGTGGCCACCCCTTTTTATATACGTGAAGGGTCGAGTGTAGAGGGCCGTTGGATGGCCCTGATGAGGGATCCGAGGCCCTCAACTCGAAATACGGAACGACGGCTGGACATAGGCTAGGCCATTAAATGCGGTTCTCGTAAGACGTACCGTCACCCAACCACGATGTTCCACGTATCAGGCACCTGCGTAAGAGGTGGAATATGAAGAGTTCATGGGGAGGCCTAAAAGCCCCTACTATGGTCTTACCCGACGTGGCATACCATGGGCAGGGGCTTGGGGGGCAGATGTACGCCCTGTTTTTCCCACGGGCTGATTAGCGAGCTGAGTTGCAGGCCTAATCATGGTTATCTTGTGGACGCCCCCGCAACCGGAGTTGGGTCGTAAAATCATACCTCCTTAGCTCGAGGTAATCTAAGGAGTCGCCTCTGGTTGCTTAATGACAGAGTCCGGGCTCTGAAGACCGAAGGTCGAGTCAAGCATCCATCCGGTAGTACGAGCTGGGGGTGAAGGCTCTGACCCTTTATAAAGTCAGCCACGCAAGGTAAACGTGCATATATCAGACATCACGTGTCTGATATATCCCTGACTTCTCGGACACGCAACAGGAACGTGCGTATTCAGACACCCACGATTGGGTTGGGCCGTGCGGCCCATTATCTCCTTACCAATTGATTTGACCACACTTATGTGTCAGGTTTAGGAATTAATCATGAATGTCACAGAGTTGATATGATAGGTAAGAAGGTCACGGGATGACCTTCTTACCAACTCCTAGGTGCCTTCTCCTATAAATATGGAGACCCTGGGAGTTAAAAAGGGTGGGATTCTCTCTTGTAAGAAATACCCTGTAATCGTATACTCAGAATATAGCAATAATATTGACTAGTGGAGTAGAAGGATTTTAACCTTCGAACCACTTAAAAAACGTGCCTTGAGTATCCATTTCATTTTCCTAACATCATATATCTATTTCGGTTCAACTTTAAGCACTAATCCCTTTCTCTCCTTTTCTTAATTACCTGTTGGCGAAGAACCGCGTCAACAATCTTATTTTAATTTTTTAATTATTTATTTATTTACATTTAAGTTCTATTTACAATTTACCGTTAAATATAAGAATATTCTGTTAAATATAAGAATATTCCGTTAAAGTTAGCGGAAAAAAAAATAAAAAACTGTTAAAACCAAGAATTTTCTTTATACACATTTATTATATAGAAGAGATATATATATATATATATTTATATTTATATCATTAGACAAGAACAAATTCAAACCAGGTCTCTTCCAAAATTATACAATCCCAAATTTTTCATTCAAAATTACATCTCACCTCTAAAAATTACACAAACACATACAAAGAAAAAATAATCTCAGATTGAATATAAATTTTTTGGTCATCAGATTTGTTCATCAAGAGAGAGGGCAACCACTTTACAATTTATGGAATCAAATTTCACACTAAAATACAATTGAATTCAAGCCTTGCCGCAGTTTTACAGCCCTCAACAAATGATCCCCAATCAATATTCAGATCTTAATCAGAAAAAAAAAAAAACCAACTTGGATTTGGTGATGGATTTATATCAAAGAAAATGCATCTGCAAACCAGATTTGAAGAATAGTTTAAAAATAATTCTCAAACATATCAAGATTTCAAAGATGGGTTAAATAATGAACAGATCTATCGCCCCAGTGCCCATCCCCAACTCGTCGTGCCTTTCGTTGTTGCTTGCCTCTGTAGTCCGAAGTGGTTGTCGTAGATTCATCTTCAGCCCAAGCTTCGTTCCTCGTAGTCCCTCAGCCAATAGCCGCCGGTTGTCGTGAGTCCCTCAACCAATCGCTACAGATTCGTCTTTGGCCCAACCTTCGCCCGCTGCAATCCAGATCTCCGACCATGTGATCTACGCCTAAATCCAACTACGAGCCATATCACCTTTCTCAACCCAGATGTCGCCTGAGCTTCCTAGCACCCATCGAGAGAGGCTTGCATCCATAGGGTAAATCAGTAGTGGAGAGAAGAAGAAGAAGAAGAAGAAGAAGAAGAAGAAGAAGAAGAAGAAGAAAAGTAATAAAAAAAAGGTTTTGATTGTTTTTTAAAATGTTTTTATTTTTTTTATATGTTAATTATAATTTTAATGAATAAATAGCATGAATAAGAAAATTGATTTTCAATTAACTATTTAATATAAATTAATTTTTCAGTAAAATTGATTTTTAATTTTTTAAATTAAATATTTTTAAAATTTTAATTATACATGTGGCACTGTCACGTCAGTGCCCAAAATGTCAAATTTGCTATCTGTTAGCCACATAGGACAGAAAGTAACAAAAGTCTCACAACTTAGTAACAGGAATAGTTCAGGGGGAATTTAAAACATCGAGAATTATTCGGGGGCACAATGAGACAGTGTTAATAGTTCGGGGGGCAAAAATGTTATTTATTCTAATTTTAAAGCTTAGGCCAACTACAATGTAACTCCAATACGGCATATATATATATATATGTTGTGATTCTCTCCAAATGTCTCCAACCAAACATCAAATTATACACCATTTAGTCGTTTGTGAATAATGTCACAGTTTATATGTTGTGCACTGTTCACATGGAAAAATACATCTCTTTTTTTTCTTATTTTAATATATATATATATATATCATATCTCTTTTTGAAAAATATAAATTTATATCATATATATATATAAACATATGAGTATTATTTGAGTTTATATTTTATGTTGGGTTTTTTAAATTATAAATTCTAATGTAATTTAATTTTTAAATAAAATTTCAAATATTTCATAATTAATTTTTTATATAATTTATTTTAATTTGTGTATGAAAATTCTTACTCTACGCTATATGAAAATAAATTAATATTGAAATTGATTAAAGATACAAAGGATAATTAAAATATTACAAACTTAGATTCTAATATTAAAATCAAACACACCAAACATAAAACAGAAAATAATAACATATATATATTTATAGAACACAAGACAAATTAATACATACTTCTAATCATTTTTCCATTGTGGTAAGACCAGCGCGTCTATGGAATAAGAGGATATTACATGATATAATGACTTCATGTATTATTATGCATAATATGATAATAGAAGATGAACGCGACGTTAATGCACCAATTGAAGAACGACTCGAAGTGCCAAATCCAGAAATTGAGATGGTGGGTAATGAGGATGCTCGATTTTAAGAATTTATGGTTCGACATAGAAAAATCAAAGACGCTCACATTGAACTTCGAAATAAATTAATTGAAGACTTGTGGGACGAATATACTATTGGAAAATTAGTTTAATTTAATTAATATTTCAAGGGAGTGTTTTGTTTTAGAGTTAATTGAATGTATTTTATTTTAGTAGTGTAATATTTAAATAGGAAAATGTAATGTGTTATTATTAAATAGGAAAATGTATTTTATTTTAGTAGTGTAATATTTAAATAGGAAAATATAATGTGTTATTATAATTTGTCAAGTTTCAATATTTATGAAATAAGTTTCATGTAATTAATAATAGCATTTTTACTTAATGGATCAATTAAATAAATAAATGATAAAATAATATAATAATAAAAAGAATATTCTATTTTATTAAAAAATAATATAATAATAAAGAATATATTTTTTGGTGTAATTTTTGGTGTTGTGGTTGTAATGAAGAAAAAAAATATGGTGCTAAGATTCCTTAGTTTTGGTATTGGTGCAACACCATATATGGTGTTATGGGTTGGAGATGCCCTTATAGTAAATTTTTTTAGAGGAATTTATAGATATAAATAAACTAGAAAACATAATTGCGCTTTGTGCAATTTTTTTGTAATAATTAAAAAAAAAATCACATTACCCTTACAACATGCTCCTTATATAGATACGTGAAAGTATCTTGACCACATATTTTTTCATGATGGTGTTCATTGTATAATGAACCTTACGTTTTGAAGAAATTCGAATAATAATATTTTTCAATAGTGATATTCAAAATAAATGTTATTTTATAAAAAAAATTTAATTATTAATTAATAATCATAAATATATTTTTAATTTTTTTTTTTTGCACTTAACAGTTTTTTTTAATCGATATTTTAGTTTTTCATTAAATATCTAATCAAGTTATAATTAAAATTAGATAGATATTTTTTTAATTATTAATAATAATCATATGTTCTTTAAGTTTATTTTTTATTTTTTAAAAATTAGATAAGTATTTTTGTTTTTTCATTATAATTTTTTCAAGGAAGAATAAAAAAATTAAAAAAATGAGCAAATAAATAGAGTGATTTAGAGCAATTTTATAGTGTCACACTACCTCATTGGGGCCCTCATATATGAATACTAGAAAACATAACCGTGCTTCGCGCAGTTTTTTGTAATGATTAAAATATATATATATAATTTTTTTCGGAAGATTGAGTGGTAAGGAATATTTTTCACCATATCTGTATAACATGCTCCTTATATGGACATGTGGGCGCGTTTTGATCCTGGTTTTTTTTTTTATGATTGTGTTCATTTTATAATGAATAATTAAAGTGTCGAAAACAAAGTTCAAGCAATTTTTTGTACTCGTAATTTTATTATTATTATTATTATACATTTTGCATGGTTTTTTTTATAAAAAAGTCTAAATTATGTGTTGACGCCGTTTTTCGTCAACTTAGAAAAGAAGAGCGATTAAACAAAATATACCAAAGGAAATAGAAAGACAGGATCTTCTACATGGTTCAACAGTTAAAATCTGTCTAGTCCTCCACGAGTCTGTGTTATTAACTTCTTGGGATTCTCTGACAGCTTTCTGGAAGCAATTATATAGAGTTTTTCCAATATCAATCTCTTGGTCTCTACAAATGAATTATCTCACTCTATTTATAGAGAGGATTTCAGAATCTCTTCCCATAGATTTCGGGAAGTTATTATACAAATAAAATAAAACAATTACATTAAATGCACACAGTTATCATGTACGCGATAATATCCCATGGTATTTGGGATTTAAGAACAAATTACATCAGATCCTTTAAACATAGGGATTTTACAACACTAAACACATTCACACCCAGCTGACGAGCTTGGATGCTAGATTCACATGCCTTCGAGACCATTTGCCTATTGCGAGCCCGTCATCTTGGTTCGCCTATGCTCCCAACAAGTAATTATAGACGAAACCATCCTCTTCGAGCTTACACCTGTCAAGCTAGAACCGTCTTGTCTGAGGGCGGTAAATAAATCAAGAAGTTTATACAAGTATTGAATCATTGCTACTGTGAGTTGCGAGCCTAACTGAAATTAGCATAATGCACATAATCAGAGGAATTGAAGACAAGTGACGAGAGACCTAACTAGAACTCTCCCCCGAGCTTGTGCTTAACGACCACGTAATTCCCCCATCTTCGGAAGAGGCAGGGGGAGTCCCTTCCCTATATGTGGAAGTCAACCTCGAAAGGTCCCTATAGTCATTCGTCCCGTATTGGACAGCTATTCCGTCCCAAACTTCATTCAGACTATACATTGTGTTGTACTTCCCTAGCCAGCTATCGAACCTATAGACCCTATCATCTACCCAAGACCATACATAAAAATTGTCCCTATCATCCGGGCACAAGATCAGGGTTTCAGGCTTATGCTTAAGTAGGGAAGGAGACCACAAGGTTGAGCTGAGAATGACTTTACCTCTGTCGGTCAAGCTTGATGCCTCATCATTAGCATCGTTCCCTAAGCCAGGACTCCCGCCACGGCGAACTGGGGATCGTGCCTTAGAGTTTCGCCTTGGGGGAAGGTTGCCAGCTGGAAGAGGCACAAACTCCCACTTGGTGTACTTCTTGCAGGCCCTATCATCTGTGGATTGATCCATTTCCAGGACACCACAAGCTTGAAAATTATCTTCATGAAGAAGATAAGACAGGGAGCGCCTACCATAAGGGAGTTGAAGCAAAGTTTCCTTGTGCTCCTTCATCTCATCCGTGGGAGTAGGGCGGTGATAGTTGCATGAAGAATTGAATAGATTATAAGTGGTTCGAGCTTAAACAAAAATTCGAGCATGAGAAGAAAAGGATCATATACTTATGGATTCGTCTGAACAAATAATATCTAAAGGGAGCCAAGCCGTCCGTCCAAAAGAACGCCAGTTTAAAGTTGGGAGGATGGTTCGGCAGGTCCTCGAAGATGTTCTTCTCCCTGGGATAGCTCGAGAGGTAGTAGAAACCATCTCCTCCCCGAGCTCAGGAGGGGTTTCTTTTCAAGCAAAAGAGATACAAAATCTCTTTTGGTGAAGGTCGTTCCCACTTTAGCTCGTGGTAAAGCGACCTCAGGGCTGACAAGACCCTGTATGAGTTGGTCTGGAGTTGGAAGGCCGAACCTCTGGCAACGATTACCTCGAAGAAAGCCTTAGACTTTGTGGTAAACAACATAATCTGCCGATATGGAATGCCAAGGAAGATAGTATCAGATAACGGTACTCAGTTTGTCAGTGAACTGTTTACCCATTTTTGTGAGAAAAATGGGATAATAAAGAGCTTCTCCTATGTGGCCCATCCCTAAGCAAATGGCCAAGTCGAAGCTGTGAATAAAACTCTGAAGAGTTCTATGAAGAGGAAATTGGAAGAAGCCAAGGGAAAATGGCCCGAGGAGTTGCCCCAAGTCTTATGGGCATATCGAACCATAGCTCGCACTTCAACATGACATACCCCTTTTTCTCTGGCGTATGGATGCGAGGAAATGTTGCCAATCGAGGTTGAAATACCCACTATTCGTAGCCGCGCTTATGATCAAGCCTCGAACCAATCCCAGCTCGAAGTAAGTCTGGACCTGATTGAAGAAAGACGGGATGATGCTCAACTGAAAAATGCGGCATACCAACAGCGAGCTACTCGATATTTCAATAAAAAGGTTCAAGATAGGAAATTTGGATTGGGAGACTTGATATTAAGGCATGTTTTTCTAGCTACAAGGGACCCAGCTGTTGGCGTGCTCGGACCCAATTGGGAAAGACCTTACCAAATCGAGTCAGTTATTCGACCTGGCGTCTAAAAATTGGCAAGTTTAAACGGAGAATTGGTACCACGAGCATGGAATGTCGAACATCTGCGACCTTACTATCAATAGTGTAGGAATGATGTTTCCTGTAACCATGCTTGTTTATCTTTACTACGCTTCTATTGATAAATTGTTCAATTCTAAATAAAGTTCATTTTCGTTTCAATATGCTGTATTTTTTGCAACTCTCTTAATTTAATAACCTATGGTCATACTCATAGGATATTAAGGGGGAATCAGTGGTATATATACCGTAAGCTTGAAAAAATAAAAAAATAGCACGAAAATAAGTAAACGTCTAGATCGTTAACCAGATTATTAAAAGTAAAGTGTTTGGATATAACCAAATGCGCGAGCTAAGATAATTTGGACATAACCAGATTATTAAAAGTAAAGTGTTTGGATATAACCAAATGCGCGAGCTAAGATAATTTGGACATAATCAAATTATATACAAAGTGTTTGGATATAACCAAATACGCGAGCTAAAATTTGGACATAACCAAATTATATAAAAACTAAGTGTTTGGATATAACCAGATATGCGAGCTAAAATTTGGACATAACCAAATTATATAAAATAAAGTGTTTGGACATGACTAGGTACGCAAACCAGTACGATCTAGATATAACTAGATCGAAAGAATATAAGTGTATGGATTATGAACCAAACACAACCTCAATAGGTTTGGAATAAACCAGCTAAAATTGATCGACGCAAGTGGGAAAAAATTAACCTGCTGCGAGCTAAGTCGACACCGAGGCTGGAGTATTTTGCAACAAAAGTTTCAACCTCACAACCTCGGGGAGCTACCCGTGGATGAGGAAAAGTAACTAGAAAAACAGAATACAACTAAACTACTTATCTTACACGCCATATAAGTACTTTCGAGTGCATGGTAAAAGTAAGCTCTGACCTTAACAAATAACGAGATCGGACGCAGATATATCGAACAAACTATGCGAGAACGCGTGGAAGCTCGAGCTTAAATCCAACATGTCTTTGTATGAATAAACAGACATAAAGGCAAACCTTTAATATAAATTGCTTAAAATATTTTGATTTAAGAGATGTAAAGCAAAAATATTAAAGTAAAGTCAAATATGGTATTATAAATATCATAAGAAAATAGCTCCTTTACGGGCTATAAATTGTCTTATCCCCAAGGGCATAAAAAGCAAAAGATAAAAACTATTGCAAAAGTCTCAAAGGGATGCAGCCCAGGATCGAGATTTAGGAGGAGGAGCGCCCTCCTTAGCCTTCTCAGCATCCTCCTTAGCCTTCTCAGTAGCCTCCTCCGCATCAAGCCGAGCTTGCCATTTGGCCACAAGCTCTTCCTCAAAAGAGCCTAGGAAGCTGGTGTCGAGATCGGCGTTGCTGGCCCAGATCCTGTACATGGCCATGTCAACCGCCCGATCCTTCTTCTCCTTGAACTCTTCGAGAAGACGAGCCTTTTTGCCCTCCATTATCTCGAAGGTGGCCTTTTTCTCCTCCTCAAGCTTGGCATTGATCTTCTCAAGCTCCTCGAGCTTGGCATTCAGCTTCTCAAGCTCCTCAACACTAGCCTTCATCTGCTCGACCTCAGCCTCCAGTTTTGACTTCGCGGCTTTATACTCGTCTGTGAGCTTAAGCTGGAAATCCTTCGCCTCCTAAGCATAGGACATGCTCGCATGGATCTCGTTGTTTAGCTTGTAATTTAGCTGAGTAAACGCAGTAAGAGACTAGCACACAAACGAATCAAGTTAGAATATACTCTTAGAAAAATTCCAACAAATAATAGAGTAAAAGAGGTTACCGCGGATGCGAGCTCGACACTTTTGTCATAAAGGACGTTACAGTCCCGAGCATTGACCAAAAACTGCCACTGAGGAGCCTCAAAATTACTGATTCTTTGGCCTACCCTAGATAGGATGTCTGAGCCGAGAGTGGCCCCATGAGTCCCGACAGCGTTGTCGATGACATACTCATCAACATGAGTAGAAATTGACAACAGGCGCCCTTTAGAGGTCGCTGGTTTTTTCAGAAGTGGGCCGAGCGTTGGGAGGATCTTGATGGCAGGAAGCAAAGAAGGAACACCTGTTGTGGAAGCGTTGACCTAGGAAGTGGGATCCGCGGCTGGGCTCGTAACAATGGGAACTGGGGGAGGAGGAGTCTTCTCGGTCCTCTTAGGGACCTTAGCAGGACGATCAGACTTTTGTGAGGCTCTTGGGAACTTTCTCTTCTTGGCCCCCTCACCCCTGGCGAGCACATTCTCAAGATCGGAGTCCATAGTACCTGCACAATCAAATCACACTAGAAAACAATCTCATGATGCTGAAATTAGCATAATGCAGGCAGTCAAAGGAATTGAAGACAAGTGACGAGAGACCTAACTGGAATTCTCCCCCGAGCTTGTGCTCTGTGACCACGTAATTCCCCCATCTTCGGAAGAGGCAGGGGGAGTCCCTTACCTATATGTGGAAGTCAACCTCGAAAGGTCCCTATAGTCATTCGTCCCGTATTGGACAGCTATTCTGTCCCAAACTTCATTCAGACTATACATTGTGTCGTACTTCCCTAGCCAGCTATCGAACCTGTGGACCCTATCATCTACCCAACACCATACATGAAAATTGTCCCTATCATCCGGGCACAAGATCAGGGTGTCAAGCTTATGCTTATGTAGGGAAGGAGACCATAAGGTCGAGCTAAGAATGACTTTACCTCTGTCGGTCGAGCTCGATGCCTCATCATTAGCATCGTTCCCCAAGCCAGGACTCCCACCACAGCGAACTGGGGATCGTGCCTTAGAGTTTCACCTCGGGGGAAGGTTTCCAGCTGGAAGAGGCACAAACTCCCACTTGGTGTATTTCTTGCAGGCTGAAGAAGATAAGACAGGGAGCGCCTACCATAAGGGAGTTGAAGCAAAGTTTCCTTGTGCTCCTTCATCTCATCCGTGGGAGTAGGGCGGTGATAGTTGGCTGGAGAATTGAATAGATTATAAGTGGTTCGAGCTTAAACAATAATTCGAGCATGAGAAGAAAAGGATCATATACTTACGGATTCGTCTGAACGAATAATATCTGAAGGGAGCCAAGCAGTCTGTCCAAAAGAACGCCAGTTTGAAGTTAGGAGGATGGTTCGGCAGGTCCTCGAAGATGTTCTTCTCCCTGGGATAGCTCGAGAGGTAGTAGAAACCATCTCCTCCCCGAGCTCGAGAGGGGTTGCTTTTCAAGCAAAAGAGATACAAAATCTATTTTGGTGAAGGTCGTTCCCACTTTAGCTCATGGTAAAGTGACCTCAAGGCTGACAAGACCTTGTATGAGTTGGTCTGGAGTTGGAAGGGCGCGAGCCCAACAAAATCCAGAAAATCCTTAAAAAAGGACTTCAAGGGCAATAAGGTCCTTGCCCTCGTATGCTCGTGGCTCCAGGCTGCGAGCTTCAACTTATTGTGGGGACAGCCATCTCCCGGGGCGTAACAACTCCGTTCATTGGAGGTCGGAGCTCGACACCTTAGCAAGCCTGATAATCCTAGGCCGTGGTGAGCCAGGATGTTGGTTATCTACCCTAATGAGGAGACCGAGCTCCAATAATGCTCGGCCTCGAAAAATTCTCCCCTCGAGGTGGGAATGGCGGTTGGCTATGAGGTGAATGGGCAATTTGATGGTTTTTCCATCAATGAAAATCTGAGTTCGCCCGGTTTGAATGCGACCGTCACCTTAAAAGTAGGGTCGAGAAGGATTGGTTTAGGCTCGGGGTCCGGGTCTGGATAGATCGCGACCCTAAGTTTTTTCCTTTTTTTCTCTTCAACCTCGTCGATCTGGCGTCGAAAATGAGCTCGAGTATCCTCTTTCTCGCACTTCAATTCGTGCTCCTGAATCAGGCGCTGGTTCCAAGTAAAGGGTGACTCCGGGCTCAGAGTTGTCGGTGAGTAAGGAATCGCAAGTATTGACCCCCACCGCTTTTCCAAATTCTGCGACATCTAGCAAGAAAGTCTGAGCTCGAATGCTCGAGACTATGGAACAAACTCGATCAAAAGAACGAGATCAGGCTCAGAACGTGTATTCCACGTAAAGGGGGAAAAGTGGATTTATTTTTTAGAATCCTTGATTTTTAGGGAAAAAGTTAGCGGTTACTCAAAAAAAGTGATATTTTTGAGAAATGTGCAATTTGAAAACCCTAATCCTATACCCAGTTTCTTGGTCTACACGATATGATATTCGAAATCAAGATAACCCAGTAAAAGAGCCGGATTTGCATCATTTATGCAAAATCTGGGTTTGGGAAATCCATAACACCAGATGAGCCTAAAAACTACACGACATTGACTAAAGCATTATGGTACTAAAACTGGTATCTAAAGTGCTACTACAACATAAACATGCATGGAAAAAGCAAAATGTACATGAACATATGAGAACATGAACAAATACTTACACAGTGTGGCTGGTGGGTACAGAGAAATCGATGACCGAAGGATTGGTTGCAAGAACGATTTCACGGAGTCGAACAGGCCAGCGGTGTTTTGCTTCCTCGTCTTGGAGAACATGCAAGAGCCGAGCGAGTTTTGAGTTCTAGATTTTTGTTCTTCTCTTCTCTCTGAAAGCTCTGAATGAGAAAGTAAGGGAAGAAGATGGCACAAGCATATTTATAGGCCACAAAAGAATGTTAAACGATGAATCAGTCTGGACCGTTGGACAAGTTTGGTATCTGATCAAACGAACGGGTACAGGCGTGGCAATGGTAGCAAAAAGGTGGCAGGTGAGAAAACGTGGGCATGGTGCAAACATACTCAAGTTCTCTGATCATCCTATACCTTCCAGACCCGTGTCCACACTCGAGTGCAGTTGATGGTACAGTTTCCAAGAAGGGCAGTTCAAAATTTTCCTTCTCATGGGATTCGAACTGATACTTTTGAGGGGGCAAAATGTTACACCCAGATTTCGAGATAAGAAGTTATGACCCTGAAAACTGGGCTCGTCATGTGTGAGCTCAAAACATATGCGGTCATCATATGATCCAACCGTCGCAACCTCGAGGATGTGTAGCCTCGAATATTCTCTGAGCTCGCAATGGCATGGTACGATGCTTGAATATATTTTTCACTGATTTCCTTCAAGCGAGATGGTTCAAATATTCTCTGAGCTCGCGGGAAGTGCAAGCTCGAATGTGACAACATCGCCTGCATCTACTTTTTCTGAGCATAAGCGAAGCTGGGCGGTAAGCTCCTGAATGACTCATGGTCTCGACAAACTCAATGCCAATGGCTGATCTCAAAGATTTGATAAAACATCTGGGATAATCAGTTATGTGTGAACATGTTTATTGTTGTACAATCCCAACATTTAAGGGATATAATTTAATCTGTTATCCGTTCCCAATCTTCATGGGACGTTTCTGTGTATGTGGAGAATAATGCATTAAATAGCATTATATAAATTAATTTATAGAATATCTTCCCGAAATATATGGGAATGAATTCTCCAACCTTCTCTATAAATAGAGAAGGAAACACCATTTGTAAATGACCGATTTCTGATTTCTTGAGAGAAAACTCTGGGCAACTCTTCTCTGAAAAGTTTCCAAAAGACTTCCAAGTCTTAATAACATAGACTCGTGGACTAGGCAGAGTTAACTGCTGAACCACGTAAAAATCTTCTAGTTTTCCTCTTTATTCATTTGTACCAATAATTTATTGTTTAATTGCTCTACTATTTAGGTTGATGAAAAACAGCATCAACAATGTTGTATTTTAATTTTTAAGTAAGTTAAATATATATATTTATATATCATGCACATTTCCTTTTAATTATAATCTATTTTATAAAATATCTCTCATTTAAATTTGTTAATTAATTTATCATTATATATAGATAGATATTTAGAAACTAACATAAAATAAAATAGATGTAATAGTAATTAATTTATTGTTATATATAGATAGATATTTAGAAACTAAAATAAAATAAAATAGAATTAATTTCTATTATTATTATATTTTTTTTTAAAGTAATAAAAATATATTATTTTTAGTAAAAGTTGAATAAAAAAATGAGAAAAAAAATAGATATAGTAATTAGAGCAATTTTAGAGTGTTGCATCATCTTCTTGAGGCCCTCCTTTATATAGTGATGGACTTCGTGACGGGATTACCAAGGACCACCAAGTAGAATGACTCTGTTTGGGTAATAGTAGATAGACTCACAAAATCTGCTCACTTCTTGCCAGTAAGAACAGTTTATTAAACTGAGCAGTATGCAGATCTTTATGTGTCGGAGATAGTAAGATTACATGGAGTCCCAAAGATGATAGTCTCTGATAGAGGATCAATTTTTACCTCAAAGTTCTGAGAAAGCCTACAGCATGCCATGGGCACTAAGTTAAAGCTAAGTACGACATTTCACCCTCAAATCGATGGTCAATCAGAACGTACCATTCAAATTTTAGAAGATATGCTGAGGACGTGTACATTAGACTTCTCAAGATCATGGAGCAAGTATCTACCCTTAATAGAGTTCTCTTACAACAATAGTTATCAGGCTATAATAGGCATGGCACCTTATAAGATGTTATATGGACGGAAGTGTCGATCGCCACTTCATTGGGACGATGTCAGTGAAAAACAGTATTTCAGACTGAAAGTTGTAAGAGAAGCAACATAAGCGGTAGAAAAGATAAGACATAGAATGATCATTGCTCAAAGTCGTTAGAAAAGTTACGTCGATGCTAAAAGACGAGATGTTGAGTTTGCAAGGGAATTATGCGTTTCAGAAAGAAAGGAAAGTTAAGCCCAAAGTTTATAGGTCCGTTTGAGATATTGGGCAAAGTAGGGCAAGTAGCATATCGGTTGGCCTTACCGTCATCACTAGCTGAAACACATAACATTTTTCATGTATCGATGTTGAGAAAATACATATCAGATCCATCCCATATGCTCGATTACAAGGCTCTAAAGTTAAAGTAAGATTTCAGTTATGAAGAATGACCAGTACGCGTTCTAGAACGGGGAACTAGGAAGTTAAGGTCCAAAAGTATCCCTATAGTTAAAATCTTGTAGAGCAATTGCACTGAAAGAGAAGCCACATGGGAATTGGAAGAAGATATAAGGGAGAGGTATCCTGAGGTATTTGGTAAGTAAAATTTCGAGGACGAAATTTCTTTAAGGAGGGAAGATTGTAATAACCAATGTTATTATTTTCTTATAAGCTTCTTAAATATGATATTAGGTTAGATTTAGTTATGACTTGAGTTGTGGAATAAAATTGCTTAAGTTTAAATTATTTAAGTTATGATTTTATGACTTAGAAATAATTATAGTTTGGGTAATTATAATTATTTTAGCAGATGATTAAATTAGTGTATAGTTTTATTAAGTATGTAATGCACATGTTATTTGATAGATTAAGAAGTGAACATGTGTCATTAAACTAAGCCTAAGTATTAGAATTAAAATGAAAACCAAAATAACTTAATTTTAGGTTTGGCACAAAAATAGGAATGATTTGACTCTTTTTAAATTTTAAAGATAGTCAAGATTAGATCTATTTGAATTAAGTGACTATGCTTCAAGAAGAGTTAGATACATGAGAATTTAAAAGTTTTAATTTAAGTAGTCAAATAACTAAGTCGAGATAATAGTGTGATGATGGTTGAACTAAGAGTTAGATAAGTAAATGAAGTTTTCGTAATTTTAGGATGCTGTAACTTCGGACCTAGTTTTGACCCAATTATATTATGATTTTGGAAAAATAGTATTTCGTCAAAGTTGTATATAATTGAATTAGCTTTCCAACGGTATAAAAATAGCCTAAATCAGACTCCTGCAGCTATGGTTATGTTAATTTTACTACAGGAGGGTCAATAGCTACGAGATATAGGATAGTAATTTGGACTTTGACTAAAGTTTGAACCAAATGGAGACTATGTGGCATACTTGGAGATGATGTAGCAACAGGAAACGAGTAAGACTACCAAAACCATATATTGGAGGGAAGGTTTGATTTTTAAAATTTAAGTTGGTGTGGAGAAAATCAATTAAGGGAGTTGGGGTATGAAGCCTATAAATAGAGACTAACCCTTCACCATTTTTCTCACACTCAAAAGCTCTAAAAAATCTCTCATAATTTTGAAATCCACAGTCCCAAAATCTCTCTCCATTTTTTGCTATAAACACTCTACATAGCCATAGCCGAAACACTAGTCCTTATAGTGCTCGAGATATTTTTCTTCTATTTTCTTTATTTTGCCTTAAAAATTACTACCTTTCTAAACCCTATTATAGCCGAAATATTGAACCCAGTCAAGCCAATATATAGCCAAAATCTACCCAAGTATCCAAACTCTTGGTGTTGTTGTTGGAGATAGACATTAGAGAGAAGACTTGGGATTTCATCATTTTGGTTCTAGGTTGAAGGCATGACTTTATAAGGTTTAGAAAATTCTTGAAAGTATAGTTTTATTATAAGAATATCTTATGTTGTATTTAAGTTTGATTGGACATTTTCTATAGCAAGCAATCTATTCTCTTTCTTTTTCTCTCCACACTCAAGGTAAGGAAAATTAGGTAGTTTAGTTTATGACCTGGTTTATGTTTTGTATGACCTAACATTTTAAGTACAATAAAGGGGTAAGTGTGGCTGGACCAAATGTGTCCAATGATGTATGACAGACTTATGTCTGGTAGGCTCAGTTGCCAAACTTGTATGACAGACCTAAGTTGATGTTCGGTCGGCTTGGTTGCCAAACTTATATGGCAGACTTATGTCTGGGGTTTATAAGCACTTATCTTTTTATTATATCTGTTTTGTTATTATGACCTATGACCTATTATTATGACTTATGACCTATGACCTATGGTTATGATTATGACTTATGACTATGAACTA
Source organism: Humulus lupulus (assembly GCF_963169125.1). Lineage (NCBI taxonomy): Eukaryota > Viridiplantae > Streptophyta > Magnoliopsida > Rosales > Cannabaceae > Humulus > Humulus lupulus. Next base: position 98,509,168 of record NC_084800.1, read on the forward strand.
TGATTTATGATTATGACTTAGGCTATGTTATGACCTAGGGTTTTATAATGTTGTATGATTAGTATAAATAAGTTTTGTTATGACTGTAATGTCCCAAATTCCCTAATAAGGTTTAGGACCTTGATTAGGAGGCCGGGAGGGCCATAATTGATTTATTATGTTATTAAATGATCATATGCATGTATATGTGAATTATATTATTATATGATGATAAATGCATGCATATGGGTCCACATTTTATTATAAGGGTGTTTTGGTAAGTTGGCCCATTTATGGCGTAATTGTGTATTTTCATGCATGTTGGTGAATTATAAATAATACCACATTATATGTAGATTTGTTCGAGCCATTCGGCATGAGATGATCATGGAATGCAAGTTTTCGGTATGGTCATAATAGGGTTAATTTTGGGGCTCGGAGTGAGTCTCGGGGTAATTTGAGGATTAGAACATTACCGAGAATTAAAGGGTAATGGGATATGATTTATTGATATTTGGGAATTTTGGAAATAACGGGAATTGGAGAGCGTTAATTATGATTAACGGGAATAGAGGAGAAAAGACGATTTTGCCCTTGCTAGACTTTAAAGGAATTTATTTAACCTAGGGGTATTATGGTCATTTGATCAAGGGATTATATCACACTAGAAGGTTGTGGAATTTGTAGAAAACAGAGCATCCCCTTCACCTTCTCCTTCTTACAAACCGTTCATCATTTTCTCTTCTTAGCCTTTAGAATTTTGAAGCTAGGTTTGAGGATTCAAGTGTGGGAATCAAGGCTTGAGGTTCTAGACTGTAGTTCAACCATTGAAGATGACTCAATTCAAGCTTGAGGTAAGGATTCAGCCATGAAATTATGGTTATAGTCTGTTTTTCTAATAAGTTTTCAGTTGAGAAATTTGAGGTGATTAGTTGAGAATTAGTGGAAGTTTTTGAGAAAGTTTTCTTGGGTTTTGATGAGGTTGTGGTATGAATGAAGTTTTGGGGTTAAAATATAGGTTTGGATGATGTTTGGGATTGGTTTTGAAGCTTGGTTTTTAAGGGAAATCGGAGGGGAGAAGACCAGAGATTTTCTGGTCTGTAGGTGGCACCCCAGCGCTAGGCAGAGGGGAAATTGGGGGTTCACTCTGACTTGGGCAGCACCCCAGCGCTACCAAGCAGCGTCCCAGCGCTAGTTCACTTTCCAGCAAACCTATTTTTAGGGTTTGGGATGACTTTGGGGGCTCGGGGGATGGTTCCACTACCTCGTTTGGGTGGTTTGGGAGTCCTGAGAGCATGGGATTAGTCCTGAGAGTGAGGTTTTAGATTATAAACCTTTTTATGATTTATTTTATTGATAGGATTCCGTATTTGGTTATGACTAGGTGACCGCTAAAGGATAAAAGGATTGATCGTTCTCAAGGGTCGATCATTTGTTATTTCTCGTTCGAACCAGAGGTAAGAAAACTGCACCCCATATATGACATGCATGGTTATTATTGAGGCATGTCGAGTGTTTAAATGTGATGCATGTGATGCACGAGAAACATGTGGTTAGGGCATGCCATGAATGTTAAATATGAGATTAATCAGAGCTTGAGTCTCTATGTTTATGCATGATCCTAGTTATGCTAACAATTGTTAAGTAAGCATGATGAATGCTCTGTATTCGGATATTTGACATATGGTATATGCCTGGTAGCATTGCTTACTTGTGCGTGGCACTGACTTACTAGTCATAATCGACAATGGTGTTAGATCCGTCTGTGAAGCTATGACTTACTAGTCAGGTTCAACAACGGTACTAAGCACTGGTCGTGTGTTACTGACCTAAGAGTCAGGATCGACATAAACGTCATGAACGTAGAGCCGATAAAAGATTAGATCTAATCGACATCTGGATTGAATGACTCATTATGAGCATTAATGCCGAACCGACCTTAAGTTCAATGAAAACTAAAAGCGCTTGTCTAGTCTATGACTAGTTACTAAGAGCCAGGGTCAGAAGGCCCAGGTGACCATGTAGTCACATGGCTGAGGGTGCAGATCCCATGATAGTGACTTGCTTACAAGTCACATGATTAAGGGGGCAGATCCCATGTTAGTGACTTGTTTATCAATCACTTATTCTGTTTAAGCTAGTGTCATGATCACTTATTTGTAAAGGGTACGGAACCCACCTTAGTGACTATTACAATTGTCACTCTTCTATTTAGGGTTATAGCCCAGCATGGTTATTGAACCCACCAGTGTTAAATCACTTATCTGATTAGGATTGACTTGAGAGTCATCCACTCAGGAGGGCAGGATTCCTTATCCTGGATACCCCATCATTACTTGAACTTATTTGCATGCGTGATTAAGGCTATTATTGCTAGGCATGCACTTTATGATTTGATGACATGATATTACTGTTCATGAGCATATTGAGTTTTCTTGCTGGGCTTCGTCTCACGGGTGCTATGTGGTGCAGGTAAAGGCAAAAGAAAGCTGGACCATCCTTGAGTTGGAGAGCTTAGGTGACGATGTGTACATATGCGGCTGCTCGACCGCCACGGCCGAGAGTTGAAATAGGAACTAGGGTTAAACCCTATTTTGCCGCTTAGATCGGCTGGTTGTAAATATATTCTTGCAATTAACCTTTAAATTATATTTTTGGGATCCCAATGTATATAGTAAACGTTTTAGTGAAACGTTATATCTTAACCAAAAATTTTAATCCTAAATCGCTAATCATACTTAGTTACACGATTATGGCCAAATGACTTGATTAGCGAGTTTAGCACTGTTTAAAATGCACACCGTAACGGTCCCTGGAGTTTAGGGCGTTACAATGACTCTTGTGAAATTTATGATATGTTTGATTATATGATTATATGTGTTATCCCTCAAAAATCAAGAGATGACATGGTGAATGAGAAAGTGACACGTGGCATCATAAGTCAGGGAAAAATGACAAAGTATTGAAAAAAGACCGATGAGAAAAAAAGATAGGTCCAGGACCTATAGGGAAGTCGACCAGGCCTAAACCCTCGAGGGGTGGTCGACCTGGCCCTATCCCCTAGGGGTGGTCGGCCTCACCCCAACCCCTAGGGGTGGTCAGCCTGACATGCTCAAGAGCCACATGGGTGGTCGACCCACTCTATTCTTCATAGGGTGGTCGTCTTAAACTCCCAAATACACTTCACTGGATAAAGTTCAGGCTAGTTCAAGCTGAGATCAACAGGCCTACCACCCAGAGGATCAACATGCCTAGCACCCAAGCTTTGAAGGGTCATCGGGTCTAGCACCTAAGTCTTATGAACCAACCGAGACTTAGCATTTTCCCAGATGTTCCAATCATGCATCGTCTACCACAATCCAGAGAAACAATGAGAAGACCCACGTTCTCATAATCATGGGGAGGTGGACACGTATCTCCACTACCCAATAATCGTGCACCAAACCACGATCCCAGTATTAGTGATCATGTAACAACCCATGGGTACTATAAATAAAGGACCCAGGGCTTCATTGAAGGGGATCTGACGAATATTTTGGGAGAAACTCTGGGCAAATTAGTAACGAGTGAATACTTTTGTGCATCCATGTAATTTTCTATCGAGTGATTCAATACTAAAGACTAAGTGAATTAGGTTATTAGTGTTCATCAGAACAGGGCTGAACCACTATAAAATTTATGTGTGTTTGTTTAAGATATTTGTATTCTGTCGTATATTATATTTATTTCGTTCAAAAGGTGTCGTATCTTGTACATACGACCGTTGGCCAATTTCACAGGTCAACAATATGACTGACTCTTGTTTGTATTTTCCTTACTGGGCTTAGAAGCTCACCCCTTACGATGTTGTTGATTCAGGCCATTAAAGATAGAAAGGCTGGTGGTGAGTGAGACCTAGGAGCTTTGTGATGTACTCGTGGGGACCATATAATCGAGGAAGATCAAGCGAGCCTATTTTTATTAAAGCATGTTTCTTTTTAAGTTTTATTTAATGTTGCTCATTTTAGTATGTTAAAAACAATTATTTTATGTTTGTAAAATCATGGATCTATTTACTTATTTAAATTTTCATTCAATAAAAGAGCAATGTTTATGTTTATGAGAAATTAGGGCGTTACACCCAAAATATTTAACTTTATTGTGAGTTGTCTCATGGTACTAGTAATAGTTTAAAGGATAAACATTTTATTTATTCTAATTATAATAAGTTGTTTTCTAATACTTATTACGACAGTCTTGTTATCATAGTGGGTGAAATTTTGGGCATGCATACTCTTGGACATAAATTTTTACCACAAATCAAATAAATAAAAATCATAAAATGAGTGATTTATGAAAAATTTATTCCAATGGTGTCATTGCATATAGCAACAAATGCCCAATTGGGACGACAAGTGTTGTCAGTTTATCTCTATCTCTCACCCAGCACAACTTTGCCCCTATCTCTTTTCAACCAAACGTTGCCACCATCACCATCAAAGTCCCTCCCCACTATTCATATTTTCTTCCAATTGTAAGTGATTTTTAAAAAAAAATTATTTAGTAAATCGAGTTTATTTAACATAATAATGAGTTTCTTGTTCAATTTTTTTGTTTTCATGTTATTTTGTTATTCCAAGTTTGGATTAGAGGTGTGTACATGTTATTGAAATTTTTAATGAATAATAAATTATTTGTTGATATTATGTATGAATTTTTTATCATCTTTTAATTATTTTACAAAGTTGAGATAATTATAAGTGTATAATAATTTTTGTAAAAATTGAAATTGAAATTTTGGTTTTGTTAGGTTTGTAATTTTTTTTATATAGTTTTGATAATATTATTCCACATTAGCAAACTAGACATTTTTAATGTCACTCCGTAAAATGCATTCTTTTCAATAATTATTTGCTAATTAAGTAGCTTTCATATCGAGTATGTCAAGAAGACTATACCTTGCAAAAATTATTAAAAGAATGCTATTCTGCAAAGTGATATTAAGAAAATGTCTATTTTGTCAAACAACCCTATATATTTGTTTCTTACTAATATTTATGATTACTAATATTTATGATTACTAAGTGTATATTAATTTATGTGAATATTTTATGCTAGATTATATTTTATATAATATTCTATATGAATTTTTATGTATGTGTTAGGATATTTAGAAAGAAAATGATGTTATTAGTTGTAAATATATGTGAATGTGTAAATATTATGTATTGGTAGATAACGAGGATACATAGAGGATATTAGGTGCTATACTTTGTTTTTGGGTTACTCGTTAAAAATATATATCTACTTTAAATTTATACCCTGCTTTCAATCTACATTACTGATTATGCCCTGAGAGATTGATTGCGTAGGTCTCTCATTCTAGAAGATCGTATATATCTAAACAATATGAAATAAAAGAGATGAGGGAAGACAAGAGAAAGCATAGATCGTGAGAGAGAGAGAATGAATATGGTGGTGTAGGATGAGGGTACTTTATTCACAGTCTCTCTAAAAGTGGCTAAATATTAATAAAATAAAATTTGTAGCTATTTTTGGTTAATGAATGACAAAACAGGCAATTATCAAGTTATCCCGGATACATGAGGGTTTTTTTCGATTTTAAATTTTTTAGTTTATTTAATATAGGGATAATATAAATTTAGTCCTTTGTATTTAATCGAAATTTCAAGGTAGACCCTTTGTTTGAGAAAATTTTAAAAGGACCCTTGTGTTTTATAATTTGGTTAAAAATGATCTCTGAGTCCAAATTTAGTCAAAATAATTTTAAATAAGATCAAAAATTTTCTATGTAGTGCACCAATTTTTTTTATTATTATTTGTTTATGTGTTTGGTTATTTTAATTTATATATTTAAGTGTTAAGTGTTTGAATTCATGAGAAATGTTAAAGATAAAAAGAAGTAGTTTTATATTTTATTATCTCATTCCTTTAAGAAAACTCATGATTTTATGTGAATTTGTATGCTTAAAAAATAAAAAGAAAGTTGTTATCCCCATTTCCTGCCTTGAGCCCGGGACGGTGGTCCAGGCCCACACTCTGGGCAATTGGATTTGGGCCCGCCCCAGGCCCACTTAGCAAGGGAATGACCGGGAACGACAGCCCAAGTGTGGGTCCAGACTCGGATAGTGTCCAGGATGTGTGATCCAGGACGATGGTTCGGGAGACATATAGCCAGTTGGGGGTTGCAGTCGAGGTGTATGCAAATCGGTCCCGGATCCTGGTAACCAATCCGGGCCTGCGGGAAATGAAGAGGGACAGAGGTAAACGAACCCGATTCAAGTCCTCCCGGTTGGCAAGAAAAAGCATTCGTGACTCTGAAGCCGCCCCACGACGCATAGGGGTTGTCCCCACTTTTCACCTGCGGAAAAGGCCACCTCGGGATTGCACGCCGCTGTTTCAGACCTGCGCTACCAGTGCACTGACTAACTTTGTCCCCTGAATCTGCCTCGTAACTCGGAATGCCCAGACCAAAAGCCCCATTTTGTCGGGCGAAATATAGTTCTTGGGCTGCCCCATTGGGCCTTGGTAATTCTTAGTCTTTTGTATTTTTATCCTTTGTATTGGGCTTCCGCCAGAGAAGCAAAGGGTACCCATATCCTTGATGGGCTCGGGTCATGCCCGGCCCAAGCCCAGTGCTCCTGTGAGCCTATAAATACAGGTGATAGAGCACTGGAGAAAGGGACTCTCTCCAACTGATACACAGTTACTCTGTTGAAACATAGAGAAAAACTCCATTGTAAAAGACTTTCCAAGCTCTAATCCAACTGACTCGTGGACTAAGGCTCATTAACGCCCCAACCACGTAAAAATCCTGTTTTTATCTTCTAAATTCCATATGATTAATCTCGCTTATTTTTCATTAATATATTTATCGAAAATCTCGGTAAACATTTTGGTACTTTCATTGAGAGCTGAAGAAAGCTAGCGCTAACGTCAAAACTCTACTACAATGGTGAATACAAGACACACCACTTTTGACCCTACTAACCCAGAGCAAGGCAATGGAGAGTCGTTGCCTTCCCAACCTCTTCCCCATAATCTGCCTGAGAGCGCTCCTCCTCAAACATCTCACCTTGACGAGTCACAAGACTATGAGGGTGGGACAGAGTACGAAGAGGAAAACGAGGAGGAATATTATGAAGAGGAGGAGAACGAGGGGGAATACCACAACGAAGATGCGGATCCCGAGATCCAAAGAGGAAATCCCAACCAGCAGGACTCGGAGGTGACTAGGCTCAGGCAGCAAGTCCTAGACCAGGAGGCCATGATTGCTGAGCAGGCAGAGGCGCATCGGCGGATGCAAGAATCCCTCCAGGCCCTGCAGGCATTCATAGCCGCGCAGGGTCCGGCGACCAATCTCCCAGTTGGCCCTCTTCCGGGAGCGCAATAGCCCGCTCCTCAAGCCAGATCCGGAGTCCCCGAGGACGTGAGGCCGGCCCCTACCCCAGAACAATTTCCTGAGCCAGTCCCAGGAAACCCGGACCGAGAGAAAAAGAAGGCTAGGGGAAAGACCCAAAAGAAAGACACCCCCGTCGCAAAAGCCGGGACCCGTTCACGGCCACTCCCTAGGAAAGAGAAGGTGCGCCCCGTCCCAGGACAGGGCCACCTGAACGATCCGCATGGGACGCGGCCACGGGATGCGCAGCCCCGACACGCCCCAGGGCGAGACGGAAGGGAAAGGTCTACGCTCCACAGTGCCTCGGTAAACAAAAATCACCGGCAGTGCCCACGTAGTGAAGAGCGCCATGCCCTTAGTTCAAGGGACGACACGTCCCGGATAGACCTACGCGACGAACTGAACGCTCGAAAAGAGTGGGCCCGTAAGGAAAAGATCCTCCCCCTAGGTGGCGACCTTAGGAACAACATCAACGATAGGAGGAACGAAAGAATCCCCCTGGAGGATGGCACGACCAAGCAGCTCATGGAGCAGCTGGCCACTTTGAAAAAGGTCACGGACCATTTGGTCCGCAAGTAGGAAGGAGCAGATACCGACTCCGATGAAGAGGACAAAGAGCCCTGCACGAGGCACATCCTAGATGCTGTGCTCCCCAAGGGGTTCAAAATGCCGAGCCTCATCGCCTATACTGGAAACACCGACCCTAGGGATCATCTGTCCCGATACAATCGGCTTATGACCGTGGCCCACGTTAGTGATGACGGAAAATGCCTCTGTTTTTCGATCACTCTAGCTGGTCCCGCCGAGGAGTGGTGGAAAATACTTAAGCCGGGATCCATCCAATCCTGGTCAGAGCTACAGTCGGCGTTTCGCAAGCAGTTCGTGGCCGCCATGAGGATGGGTATTTAAATTAGTGCCCTCGCCAACATCAAACAGCTCCCCGCGGAGACACTGAGGGCCTACATCCAGCGTTTCACTGAAGAAGCCTCTAAGACTAAGGTGGATGACAGATAGCGCCTGGTGGCATTGCAGTCTGGAATCCAGGCTGGGTCACCTCTCTGGGATGACATGCAGCGTAACAAAGCAACTACCTTGGAAGAATTCATTAGGAGGGCCCAAGGATTTATTAATTGGGAAGAGGCTTAGATCCAGGATTTCAGATGGCCTCTGGCTCCACAGCCCGATGCCCAGGCGTTCCCGGGGTACGGGGTGCAGTTCCTGGCGCAATCCTACGTCACGCTCCCCGTCGCCCCGGGATCGGCCATTACGCCTGGAGTTACCTACACCTCTACGGTGTACGACCCTGCCTCTTCAGGGTATGCTCCGGTCTAGTCTGCCCACTTTTTCGGATATGGAGCCGTGCCAGTGGGCCACAGCTTTGCCCCCGTCGAGGCCCAGCAGTCACAGGCGGGAATAACGGAGGCAAGCATAAACCCCTCCCGGGGGAAGAGATCTAGCAAAGGCCAAAATCGGCCTGAGCCAGCCAAGAAAGGAAAAAGGGGCTACGAGCCCCAATATTCAGAATACACCAATCTAGTGGACACCAGGGAGAACATCTTCCTGGCCACAGAGAGGGCGGTTCACTACCGGAAGCCTAGCCCCATGTTCAAAGGGGGGAGAAATCCGAGGGATACCAACAAACGGTGCGCCTACCATAAGGATGTGGGCCACACTACCGAAGAATGCCAGCAGCTCAAGGATGAGATCGAGAATCTCATTAAGCTAGAGCATCTCCACCAGTGGGTCAGGATGCCCGTGGGAGTCCCAGGCCTGTCAGCAGGTCCCGGGCAACCCGCGGTTCAGGGTGCGCCCAGGGCATATCTGCCTCAGGGAGGATATGCGCAGGGTCCGACGGTGCAAACCCTTCAAGGGGCCCCCGTCGCGCAAGCACCCGACCCTAGAATGCCTTATCCATCCGGAACGGCACCCCCTCGCGTGGGCGGACATGTGGCTACCATCTCGGGCGGACCTCACCTGGGAGGGCCGTCCAGGAACAATCAAAAGCGCTACATAAGCGAGCTGGACCACGATCAGGAGGTGTGCGCCCTGGTCCAGGCCCCGGCTCAGTGCCCGAAGTTGATGAACCTCCCTATCACCTTCACGGAGGACGACGCCCGCAACGCCCATTTCCCGCACCATGACCCGCTGGTCATAGATGCGCAGATCGCCAACAAGTTGGTGTCCCGCGTGCTAGTGGATGACGGGAGCTCCGTCAACATCCTGTTCAAGCCCGCCTTCACCGCGATTGGCTTGACTGAAGCGGATCTGGCATCGTGCCCAACCCAGATCTACGGCTTCAATGGAGACGCGTTACTCTCCATGGGGAAGACCTAGTTGCCCGTGACATTGGGGAGTGAGTTACAGCACTCGTTCAAGTTCTGCACCTTCGTAGTGGTGGATTTCCCCTCTGCGTACAATGTCATTTTTGGTCGGCCCGCATTAGTCGAGTTCGGGGCTATCGCCTCCATCCGTCATCTTTGCATGAAGTTCCCTTGCGACAACGGAGGGGTGGGGACTGTCCGGGGAGATCAAAAGAGTGCCCGAAAGTGCTATCACGTGTCCGCATGACCAATATACATGGTCCAGGACGAGCCCTTTGAGGGCATTGTCGACCTGGTTCCTCCCCCACCTGTTGAGAGAATGGTCCGGGAAGAAGATGACCTGGACCCGAGGATAGGAGACGACCACATCTTGGAGCCCATGGATGAAATTGAGGAGGTGTGCATTAGCGACATCGATCCGCCCAGGGTCATCCAGGTCGGGAAAAATCTGCCGGTCGAGGTCTGGGCCGCCATAATCGCCCAAGTTAAGGAGAACCAAGATATTCTGGCCTGGCCCCACTCGGATATGACGGGGATCGACCGCAACATCATCTGCCATGCATTGAGTATCGACCCAAGCGCGGCCCCGGTCCGCCAGAAACGCAGGCCCTTGGGAAGGGAGAGGGCCGAGGCCCTCAAGCTGGAAATAGAGAAGTTGTCTTCAATCAACTTCATATGCGAGGCTGTATACCCCATGTGTTTGGCCAATCCCATCTTGGTGCCGAAACCGAACAGAACGTGGAGAACGTGCATCGATTTCACGGATATAAACAAGGCTTGTCCGAAGGATTGTTTCCCGCTTCCCCGGATCGACCAAATGGTGAATGTGACATCCGGGTACGAGATCTTAAGCTTCATGGATGCTTACTCCGGCTACAATCAGATCTCCATGCATGTGGCAGATTAGGAGCACACCAGTTTCCAAACCGACAAGGGAATATACTGCTACATCGTCATGCCCTTCGGATTGAAAAACGCTTGGGCAACCTATCAGAGGCTTGTCAATCGAATGTTCCGGGCCCAGTTGGGGCGAAACATGGAAGTCTATATCGACGATATGCTGGTCAAGTCCAAGACATCCGGGAAGCATTCGGATGACCTGGCCAAAGCTTTCGCAGTCATTCGGAAGTACGAGATGAAGCTGAATCCCAAGAAATGTACTTTCGGCGTGGCTTCCGGGAAGTTCCTGGGCTTCATAGTGAGCTTCCGGGGAATAGAAACCAATCTGGATAAGATCAAGGCCCTGATTGATATGCCCTCTCCCCGGAAGCATAAGGACGTGCAAAGTCTGACCGGGTGGATAACCGTCTTAAGCCGTTTCGTCTCCAAGGCCATGGACAAATGCATCCCGTTCTTCAACGTCCTTCGAGGAAGCCAGCGGTTCGAATGGTCAGTCGAATGCGAAGAAGCTTTCCGAAAACTGAAAGAACACCTAGCCCAAGCACCGATCCTGGCAAAGCCAGTGGACCGAGAGCCTCTGTACCTCTATCTGGAAGTGACCGACCACGCGATCAGCGCCGCATTGGTACGGGAGGAGGAAGGACCCAGCTCCCGGTGTACTACGTGAGTAAATGATTGTTGGGCGCTGAATCTCGGTATCCACTAATCGAAAAGCTTACTTTTTGCCTGCTGATGGCGTCCTGAAAACTCCGGCCTTACTTCCAGGCCCACGCCATAAAAGTCCTGACCAACCACCCCTTGTGGAAAGTGTTACAGAAGCTCGAGTCATCAGGAAGGCTCCTAAAGTGGGCCATGGAACTAAGTCAATTCGATATAGCCTACATTCCTAGGGCATCCATCAAGGGGCAAGCCCTAGCCGACTTCATCGTGGAGTGTTCCGAGATATCCCAGGAAGGCAATCTCGTGGCCCCCGCGGCACCCGTGTGGAAGGTGTTCGTGGACGAGGCCTCGAATGAGAATGGGGCCGGGGCCGGGATCATCTTGGTATCACCCCAGGGACACCAATTGCAAAACTCCTTGCATTTCTAGTTCAAGGCATTGAACAACGAAGCTGAGCACGAAGCCGTGCTGGCCGGGCTGCGCCTGGCCCAAGAAGTAGGGGCCACGAACCTGGAGATCTACAATGATTCCCAGCCGGTCGTCAGGCAAGTCTCGGGGCAGTATCAAACCAAAGGAGAGAGAATGGCAGCTTATGTGACTCAGACGAGAGAGATGCTGCAGGCGTTCAAAAAGCACTCCATCCGCCAGATCCCTAGAGAGCAAAATGTGTTCGCGGACACAGTAGCGAAGCTGGCCACTGACGCCGAAGCAGAACTGGCCGGGCTAGTCCCCGTCAACCATCTCCCCATCCTAAGCATCCGAGCCCCCGTGGTCAACACCATTGATCACTCCACGTCTTGGATGGGACCTCTTATCCACTATCTGACAACCGGCGAGATGCCAGCAAACAGGGCCGCGTCCAGGAAGCTTCAGTACCAGGTCCACCGATATGTCATGATGGATGGAAAACTCTATCGCCAGGGGTTGTCCATGCCTTACCTTAGGTGTGTGTCCGGGACAGAACTAAGCGCCATCATGCATGAAGTGCACGAAGGCTTTTGTGGAGATCATACAGCCGGGCCCAGTCTGTCCAAAAAGATTCTGCACCAAGGATACTTCTGGCCGACCATGAAGAAAGATTGTATCGATTACGTCCGCAAGTACAAATAGTGCCAAAGATACTCGAAGGTCCCACGGGCCCCGCCGACAGAGATAACCTTGATGACTAGCCCCTGGCCTTTCGCGGTGTGGGGGATCGATCTGGTAGGATCGCTCCCAACCGGGAAAGGAGGAGTGAAATACGCCATTGTGGTCGTGGACTACTATACTAAGTGGGTTGAGGCGGAACACGATCACTTCAAAGAAGGCCCTGGATTTCGTCATCAACAATATAGTGTGTCGGTATGGCCTCCCCTACCAAATTGTATCTGATAACGGGAAGAAGTTCGACAGCATCCACTTCACGGATTTTTGTGAAAGACATGGCATCGTCAAAAGCTTCTCTGCAGTTGCCAGGCCCCAAGCAAATGGGCAAGCGGAAGCCGTCAACAAAATCTTGAAAGGGACGCTAAAGAAAAAACTCCACGCCTGCAAGAGCAAATGGCCCGAAGAACTGCCCCGCGTGTTGTGGGCTTACCTGACCACTGAGAGGACATCCACCGGGCACACTCCTTACTCCATGGTCTATGGATGCAAAGTCGTCATCCCCATCGAAACGACCATCCCGTCTCACCGAAGAGACACGTATGATCCCGCCCAGAACCATGCCTTACTCTAGGAATCACTAGATCTCATCGAGGAGATCTGGGAGGAGTCGCAAGTACAGCTAAAGATGTACCAAGGCAAGATCGCACGTCATTTCAACTCAAAAGTAAAAAGCCAAAGGTTCGGAACTGGCGACTTAGTCCTGTGAAGAGTCTTCCCTGCTACTCAAGATCCAGGAGTAGGGGTTCTGGGCCCGAATTGGGAAGGACCATATGAGATCCAACACGAAGTGTGCCCTGGGACGTACCTCTTAAAGCGGCTCGATGGCTCGGAAGTCCCAAGAGCCTGGAACGCGGAGCATCTCCATAAATACTATCAATAGTCAGGAGAACGTGTTCCAATTTTGTATTTTCGTTGTAAATAATGTATGCCTCAGGGCGATCCCTTGAATAATAAAAATGGCGTGTGGAAAACGCCATAAAGAAACGTTATCAATCAATGAAAATCTTACTCAAGTGACCCCAGACTAGTCTCCGCTCACTTGTGGGGGGTATCCCGGGTATGAGCAAATACCAGGCGGGGCGCAAGCCTTAGGCTAGTCCCGGCCTGGACCGACAGTGTCTGGGGGATACAAACCCCATGGGACCAAACCTCAGGCTGGTCCCACCCCAGACGAACGATGTCCGGGGGTATAAATTGAAAGAGGACCAAGCCTCAGGTTGGTCCCACCCCGGACGAACGATGTCTGGGGGTATAAATTGAAAGAGGACCAAGCCTCAGGCTGGTCCCACCCCGGACGAACGATGTCCGGGGGTATAAATTGAAAGAGGACCAAGCCTCAGGCTGGTCCCACCCCGGATGAACGATGTCCAGGGGTATAAATTGAAAGAGGACCAAGCCTCAGGCTGGTCCCACCCCGGACGAACGATGTTCGGGGGTATAAATTGAAAGAGGACCAAGCCTCAAGCTGGTCCCACCCCGGAGGAACGATGTTCGGGAGTATAAATTGAAAGAAGACCAACCCTAAGGATGGTCCCACCCCGGACGAACAATGTCCGGGAGAGAAGAGCATCCGGTATGCCCCAGGGCAAAGCCGTGGCCCGCGGCTGGTAGAGTGAGGGAACTAGGTTTCATAGTAAACTATTTGAACCTCATTGGCCCAGGCCATCAGGTTTTCGAAGTTAAGTCAGTGGGTCTGGTCCAGGCCGTTGGAACTGGGACCAAACCCCCAGAATCGGTCAGGCACGATGAGAAAAAGAAAAAAAAAAGAAAGAGAAATCGGCCAGCTAAGGGTCGGGGAAGCACTTACCCACTCGCTGGAAGTCCAGTAGCAGCGTGGGGTTCTTCTCCACGAGGAACTCGGACGTCATGAACCCGTAATGCCGGACGTCTGGGGGATGCTTCCAGGAGCTTGTGGGAGCGGGGTAGCTACCTCGCGGCTTCAGCCTATAGAAGCCATCCAAGGTTTTGTCCTTGGCATTGACCTGCAGTTCCTTCTTGTAGAAATACAAGATCTCCGTGGGGGTCGGCTTCGCGATCTCCTTCGTTGCGCAGAAGACTCGCCATCCCGCATGCAGCCAGTAGGCTTGAGGCAGAAGCTGGAAGGATGCGATTCCCACGTAGGTCAGGAACCGCACGAAGTAGTCGTGGAGCGGGAGTGTGGCTCCCGCACTGATATGGCCAGTGCTCCAGGCCCCGAACCCTTCTACGGAAGTATGCGCCCGCTCCTCTATCCTGGCCAAGCTGTTGTGGAAGAGTCCAAGCATTGACTATATGCCCAGGCGCTTCTCCAGAACGTACATCATCCGGTAGTTCCGGAACAGATTGGGCACCACGTCCATCTCTCATCTGTTGCCTTTGGGGGTCCGGGATCTGGAGAGGGCGACGGGGGCCCTGTTGACTTCCTCCTCCGAATGAAGGGTGACGTCCGTGGTCATGGCTGACGATCTGGGAACAAAGAAAAGAAACCAAGCAGTCAATACCAAAACCCAAGAAAGTTGGTTAAGGTACGGGGGGCCTCCTACGGACTGCTTGGAGTCCCCTCCGGATCAGGTCCGGGTTCACCAGAGAACCACGAGACCCAAATCAGGAACGAAGAATGGGCTACTAAATAGGCTCCACCCTCTGCCCAGGAAGCATCCGGACCCGGAGCAACCTGGACCAAGCGGCCTTCCTAGCACTACTCCTAAGCATAAGCAAGTTCTAACAGCCTAAGCTTATGAGCAAAAAGACAGACTACGTTCATGTATTTACCAAGAAGGACAGGAAGACTTACAGTGAGTAGTTGGCCGTGAAAGATGGTGGTTGTCCGACGGTAAGGAACGCAGAACCTCGTTCTTGAACTGGTGAAGGTAGTTCAGCAACTCGTCGATAGGGCAGGCCCAGGACGTGCGCTCAGGCGGAGGTGCAGACACTGGGACTGTTGGAAACAGGCGACGGCGCAGGGTGAGCAGGCAGTGAAAGAGGTCGTCGGCTATATCGGACATAAACAACTCCTTAATTCTTGAAATGGCTAGAGAGTGTAAAAGGTTCAAATGAATGTCCGAGGAGTATTTATAGAGACCCAAATCCTGGTCTCTGATCTAGCGGATAGAAATTCCCCCATTGGACGGTCCAAATTCGTGTAGGGGCATTAATGAGCACTCGAGAGCTGGATCCTCACCTTTTCAATCCAATGTCCCAGGAGAGGCAAATTTCAAAGGTCGCCCCTTCCTACGGTCCACCTCAACGCAGAAGCATTAATGAAGGACCCCCGTGCGGATGGGACGCTTCGAAATCCGTGCCGACACACTAGCCTAGGCTTAGCGACCCTTGAGATGGTTAGGTGACCTTTCGAGGTCAAGTGCCATCGTTGCAGCAGTCGCTTGGCGACACGTGTATCCCTCACCACGGAGCGGGACATCAGTAAACGAACCCGGACATTGGTAAATGGTCCGGGCCCCGTGTGCACTTGGCGTCGTTTCCCTTTGCCACGAACCCACGATTCTAAGCAGGAACTTGGAAGGCAACCGTGGAGTATCCGGGAGCAAGGCAAGCCTCAACCTCAAAAACCCAGGCGAAGGCTTGGGGGGTAAATGTTATCCCCATTTCCTGCCTAGGGCCTGGGACAGTGGTCCAGGCCCACACTCTGGGCAATTGGATTTAGGCCCGGCCCAGGCCCACTTAGCAGGGGAATGACCGAGAACGACGGCCCAAGGGTGGGTTCAGACCTAGACAGTGTCCAGGATGTGTGATCCAGGATGATGGTCCGGGAGACATATAGCCAGTTGGGGGTTGCAGTCGAGGTGTACGCAAATTGGTCCCGAATCCTGGTAACCGATCCGGGCCTGCGGTAAACGAAGAGGGACAAAGGTAAACGAACCCGAGTCAAGTCCTCCCGGTTGGCAAGAAAAAGCATCTATGACCCTGAAGCCGCCCCACGACGCGTGGGGGTTGTCCCCACTTTTCACCTGCGGAAAAGGCCACCTCAGGATTGCACGCCGCTGTTTCAGACCTGCGCTGCCAGTGCACTGACTGACTTTGTCCCCTGAATCTGCCACGTAACTCGGAATGCCCAGACCAAAAGCCCCATTTCGTCGTGCGAAATATAGTTCTTGGGCTGCCCCATTGGGCCTTGGTAATTCTTAGTCTTTTGTATTTTTATCCTTTGTATTGGGCTTCCGCCAGAGAAGCCAAGGGTACCCATATCCTTGATGGGCCCGAGTAATTCCCGGCCCAAACCTAGTGCTCTTGTGAGCCTATAAATACAGGTGATAGAGCACTGGAGAAATGGGCTCTCTCCAACTGATACACAGTTACTCTGTCGAAACATAGAGAAAAACTCCATTGTAAAAGACTTTCCAAGCTCTAATCCAACTGACTTGTGGACTAAGGCTCATTAACGCCCAAACCATGTAAAAATCCTATTTTTATCTTCTAAATTCCATATCATTAATCTCGCTTATTTTTCATTAATATATTTGCCGAAAATCTCGGTAAACAAAAGCAAATAAGTTACATACTGATTTTTTGTTTTAAAAATTATGAGAATATCAAGCATATGAATGTAATAGTAATTTTATGCCATAAAAATAATAATATATGAATGAGCTACAAGATTTTTAACAAGTTTTTGAATTTTTATGAATATCATGATTTTGTGTGGTTATGTGTTCTAGAAAGAGAATTAAAAATATTTCACATTTTATTTTTAATTTAAAAAAATGTTGTTTCTTATTTGATGATTAAAATTTGAAAGCATGATTAAAAGTTGAACAATTATTTTGAAATGTGGTGTCAAAAATGAGTTGTTGATTATTAAGCAAGTTTATGTCTATTGTCAAATTAAGCCATGATTAGTTTGTGAGTTTGAATGAGATTTTGAAACTAAATCTTAATGCATGTTGTTGGAGTGATTTTAAGATAACTAATTGTAGCAAGCATGCTAGGAAATTAATGGGTAATTAATTTAAAAGTTTAATTAAGCTTGCTGAATTTTTATAAAATTGTCAAGAAATAAAGAGCATGATAATTCCAACTTTGACATAGTTTTCAAGAATGGTCTCACGTATGCATGTTACATGAAAATGCATTTTTAAGCATAATTATATGTTGTTTAAGTAAGTCTAAGGTCCTTCTTTGAAGACCTATAAGATTTTTATGTGTAATGACATTATTTTCCATGATTTTATTTGTAACATGCAAGCATGATTTTATGTATGAATTATGCCATAATCTAGAAAGTGGTGCAACTTGTTATGTGATAGGTGTCACATGTTCATGGCCCATGAACACATGGGATATGTTTGACGCGTTCATGTGTATTTTACATGATATTAAGACAAGTGTTTGATTGTTATTCTAAGCTCGTTGTGAAGTTGTTTCACTCTTTATATTGCTTGGACTTGATGTAAGGAAATTAGCTATAATTCTTATGCTATTATGTTGAAATGTATGAGATATCAGTTGTGAGATAAATTGTTATGTATGTATGTGTCGTATGACTGTATGAAAAGCAGAATGTTGTTAGCATGTTGAACGCGATATAACAAAGGAGTTACTAAGGTATGGCATAACTCATAGGGCAGACACACCAAGGTTATTCTAGGACCTGAGATCCTAATTACCTCACTGAGGAGGATTTACTAGTTTATGCTTTACTAGTTACCTCATATAATTGTTTGTTTTATTTGTTATGATGAATTTTTAGATAAAGTGTATGAGATTATGATATGCCATTTTAAGCTTATGTACGATGAGAATAGTTTTGTATTGTACTTATGTGAATTGTTGTTCTTGTTTGTACTTCCTTACTAGGTTTTTAGCTCACCCCCTTAATTTCCCCCTTTCAGGTAGGCGATAGGTTTTCTCATTGGCACACATGGTGATGTGGGGCATTCCATGGTCTAAGTATGTGTGTCGTGGGGCTCTGATGAACGGAAAACAATCTAGCAACGCCTAAGAACATTTTTATGAGTTTATCCTGTTTAATTATATTTTTAGCAAAACTTTATTTAAAATTGCATGAAAGACATTATATTTTTATTTTATCAAATGAGTCTATATTGCATGATATGATAAGGCCCAACACTCATTGTATTTTTCTAAATAAATAACGATTAGATGTTGTATGCCAATGGTAGTAGATTGGGGCCTTTTACACTCCAATTTTTAGTTATAAATAATTAATAAAATAAAACTTAAAGTAATAAAAATCCCCCTCTCTCTTGATTCCTCCATCAATCTCTTCTTTATCCACTCCAGTTCGAGAGTGAAATCCCCCCCCCCCTTCCCCTCTAACTCCAATCCAATAGTCCAAGAGCCTTACCATCTTAGAGCCCTGTGTATTCATGCCTTCTATTCCAACAGTAGTAGTTTGATAGTTTTGCCATCCGACTAGTCTAGAATCGCTCCTATCTTCGCCCAATATGGTAAAATCATGCTTTGGTAATGGAAAAAAAAATAAGAAAAGATTAAAGGTCCATGCGAGCACTTCTAGCTTGGGCAAAGGATGACATTAAAGTTATGCTCAATGAAGGCTTCGTGGTTTGGGTTCGTGTGTGCTCGCGACTGGATTGTGTGTGAGGAAACCGATGAAGGGCTGCTCAACAGATACTTGATGTAACGCCCTGGATAGCCAAGACCATTACAATGTGTATTTAAAATAGTGTTGGACTTGATAATCAAGTCATTTGGATATAAACGTGTAACTAAGGATAATTATTTGATTATGGTTTAAAGATTTTGATCATAGGAATGGTTGTTTTCATTAAAAAGTTTGAGTTTGTACATGGGATCCCAAAAATAAGTGTTTACAAGGCATTTACAACTTCAAAATCAATTACAACATAAGCTAGCCTAAGCGGCAAAATTAAATTTTGGCTTTAGTCCCTGTTGATCCCTCAGCCGTGGCGGTAAAGCAGCTACAAATGTACACGCCGCCCCTAAAGCTCTCCAACTCATGGCTGGTCTAACTTTCCCTTTCCCTTACTTGAACCACATAGCACCCGTGAGCCAAGGCTTAGCAAGAAAACTTAAATCAACAGATTCAAATAAGCATCAATATATAAACAACAAGCTTCGCAGTAAAAATCTGCTCAAACAAACACATAATCCAATTTAGCAATCAATGAGTTAGACAAGTGCAATCGACACTTCTGAATATTTAGGTGACGTTCACGCCCAACTCTCTTAGGCCGAGCTCTCAGATCTTATTGCCGACCCTGGTTCTATTAGGTCGAGCTGCATTCTGCACGCTTGCTGTTGGCTCTGCCTCCCTTAGGTCAAGCTTTCAGATTAAATATAATCAAACATATAGATTGCATAACACACAATCAGATGCAACCTATACAAGCATGACTAGTCGAATAATCACATTTATAACCACAGTTGTAACATCCCAAATTTGATAATAAGGCTCAATTCCTTGATTAGCGTGCTGGGAGGGCAATAATTGATTTAATTATGTTATTACGTGGTTAATTGTGATATATGTGTATCAGTGTGTGATTACTTGGATTAAATGATTATATGACTAGAAATGCATGTTTAGGAGAATTAAATATGCATGTGGGCCCAGTCTTGTTAATAAGGGCATATTTGTAATTTTGGCCTGTTGAGGGCATAGATGTAAATTATGTGTGTGTTATGACTGAGACCACAGTTAGAGCTGTAAATATGGGCCGGGCTTTCTAGCATGACACGAAAGCACGAACAAACTAGCTTGAAAGTACGACACGATAAAAAGCACAATATTTTAACATTAATAATGATAATAAATTTTTATTTGTCAATTATCTATTAATTAAAATGATAATAAAAATCTATTATTTTTCTCAATGTTTATAAATTTATAATTATATTAATTAATTTTAAGGTTTGTGAGTTAAAAAATTTAGCATTTATTCATAAGTATTCAAATTCTAATAATTACCTTTGGTATAATTTTGGGTAAAACATTGTTGAAAAGTATATAAAAATATCTCAAACTATAATTTAAACAAAGAAATGTATTTGGGTTGGTGGTGAGTCTATTGATTGTTAAATATGAGGTGGAGGGTTCAATTCCCCATCTTCACATTTTTTGGTAATAATAAAATGGGCCTAAAAGCAGGCCCGAATAAGGAAAGTGGGTCGGCTCGGCTTGGGCTCTACACGGCACGACATGGGTCGAGCCGTGCTGGGCTTACTCTTTCAAATATGGGCCAGCCTGGTGATAACTCTACAAAATAGAGTTATTTTACCACATTTTGTAAGCTAATTATTGCTTAGTGCTTGAGTTTTTAATTAATTTATGTAGTTTTTAAGTAATTTAGAATTTATTAGCTTTATTTTGATTTTATAGAATTTTGAGTATTTTTAAAGTTATTTTGTTGTAAAATGTTGTAGTTAGTTATTTGAATTATTGTTGTTTAGCTTGAGAAAAAAATTGTTGTATTATTGAACTTAAATGTTAAATATAAATTAAGTTATAATTAATATTTTCAAAGAATTAATATGATTTATTTTATACTTAAAAATATTTGATTATGACATACTTTATATTTTGTCGGAAATTGGTCTATTGTTGGTGCTTGAAAATTAATAAGAGCAAAGAAGATAAAGGTGTAATTTTGAAAGAAATAGCATGAAATGTGGCATTTCAGCCTCAGTGGGCCCGCCAGAAGTTCGGCCCACCTGAGGCCCCTGCTGCTAGCAGCCTTCAGCTGCCACCTTCGGCCCAGCCCAACCTCCACCAGCCAGGCCCTCCACTCGATCAGCCCTTGCACCTTTCCAGCCGAAGTCCCAGCAGCCCAAGCCTCCACCCTGCCTTCACCACGGGCCCGCCTGCTCCAATTGGCCCAACCCAGCACCAGCCTCCTCCCTGCCTTCACCCACGCCCAGCAACCACGTGGGCCTGCCTCCAGCCAAGCCCAACCGAAGTCCTTCCCTGCCACAACCCCTTATTGAGCCCAACAAATGACCCCCTTGTCCCTTTGTCCCCTATGTCCAAAAATGACACCTTTTTACCCAATTTTTCCACATATTTCACCACAACATCATCATTACACCTTATAATTTACCTCTACATGCCATATTTACTTTATTTAATTAATTTAATCAATTTAATTCATTTAAGTTGATTATTTTAATGCGCTCATTTTGGCTATAAATATAGAATTTCAAGACCATTTTAGGGGCTGAATTTTTTGTTACCATCTTCTTTTCTACCATTCTTTATTCCATTTTGGGGTTTTTTCAAGAGCATTTTCAAGTATGTATTTTGTTTATTTTGTAATTTCTATTCCATTTATGTGCTTCTAATCTTTTTCATAAGATTATTAAGATCATGATGAAGCAACTTGTAACTAGATAATATTTATGCTGTATGTTGATTTCCCTTGTAATGCAACAAATTTTATGGATTTTTCTTCTTCATATATGTCTTTCATCTTTAATATATCATATTTTGGATTGTTACATTATATTGCACTTTGTTCTTCATTTTGCAAAACATAATATTTTGTGTAAGATGTGTCATTAAATTGTACACATCCAATGCTTAGAACAAAAATATTATGTTTGGCCTTATGAATAAGGTTATTTGATTTTTTTTTGTTTCATTAGGTTGATTCACATTAAATACTTTGAAATTATACTTTTTTGAAAATTGAAAAAAAATCCTATCTTTTTAGAAATAATTTGTGCTTAAAATTATAAATCTATTTGGAAAATGATAGTTTGACTTATTTTAGCTATCACTAAAACTTGGGAATCAATATACTAATAAGTATTATTGAACTTACATTTTGTGGATTCTAGTATCTTAATAATCTTTCCTTTTAACACTTATTTTCAAACCATTATTGGTTTATTTTCATTCTCTTAAATAACTTTATTTTAAATCTTTTATTTTATGTTCATGACATTAAATCTCATCAATCTTTGGAGCTAGGTTATAATTTATTAATTTTGGTTTAAAATAGTTTTCTTTTTTATTTTAGACAACTCCTTTGGGTTTGATCTCGTGCTTACACGAACACTATACTTCATATTCGATTCGGGATGATGTGAAAAGTGAAGAAATACCATCTCATTGGTCTAAGCATGATAAATCTAAATTTTATTCTGAGGTGACATTTTTTATTTGGGATGATCCTTACTTGTTTAAATATTGCCCTGATCAAATAATTAGAAGATGCATTCCAAATTGTGACCAATCTAAAATCATATCTTTTTGTCACGATCATGCATGTCGAGGACATTTTAGTGGTAAGAAAACAGATGTTAAAGTTTTACAATGTGGTTTTTATTGGCCTACTATCTTTCATGATACATATGTTTATTGTAAAGCTTGTGAACGTTTCCAAAAGTTAGGAAGTTTAACAAAAACAAACATGATGCATTTAAATCCTATTCTTATTATTGACATATTTGATGTTTAGGACATCGATTTTATGGGACCATTTCCTAACTCTTTTGGTAGTCTTTATATTCTTGTTGGAGTTGATTATGTGTCTAAATGCGTTGATGCTATTGCATGCCACACTAATGACCACAAAGTTGTGCTTCGGTTTTTGAAAGAAAATATATTTTCTCGTTTTGGTTCACCATGTGCTATCATTAGTGATAACGATACACACTTTTGTAATAAACCATTTGAACATTTGATGAAACAATATGGCATTACACATAAAGTCTCAACACCATATCACCCACAAACTAGTGGTCAAGTCGAAGTGTCTAATAGGGAAGTTAAGCACATTTTAGAAAAAACTGTGAATCTAACTAGGAAAGATTGGTCCTTAAGACTCACTGATGCATTATGGGCATATCGTACCGCGTACAAAACGCCCATTGGCATGTCCCCCTACAAGCTTGTGTATGGGAAGGCGTGTCACTTACCTGTTGAGTTAGAACATAGAGCATTTTGGGCTATTAAGCAATTAAATTTTTCTTTAGACAAGGTAGGTGAGAAAAGAAAGCTTCAACTAAATGAACTAGACAAAATTAGGAATGATGCATATAACTATTCAAAAAAGTATAAGGATCGTATGAAATTTTACCATGATAAAAATATTTTGAGAAAAGATTTTTCTCCAGGTTAGAAAGTCATTTTATACAACTCTCGTTTGCATTTATTCCCGAGAAAGTTACGCTCTAGGTGGTCCGATCCTTACATTGTTCGTATTTTTTTTTCCACATGGAGCTATTGAAATTGAAAATCCTAAAAATTGTGATATATTTAAAGTAGGGGTGGACATTTGATCCGCAAAACTCGCAAACCCGCCCGACCCGCAACCCGAAAAACCTTTTTTTGGGAAAACCTGTCGGATTCAGGTTAAATCCGACCCGAACCCGAAAAAAGTCGGGTCGGGTTTGGATTTGAAATTTGTTAAACTCGGGTTTGGATTCAAACCCGAAGTTTGGAAAAAAAATGGTATTTTTGAAAAAAAAAAAGTGTAAAAAAATGGTATTTTTGCAAAATTTGGCTTTTCGGCCTAAAACCCAATAGGCCCAGCCCAACCCAAAATCTAAAATAAATGGTATTTTTGAAAAAAAAGTGTAAAAAAATAATATTTTTGCAAAATTTGGCTTTTCAGCCCAAAACACAAATGGCCCAGCCCAACCCGAATCAAACCCAAAACTGAACCCGAAAAAACCCGAAATCCGAAACCCGAAAAAACCCAAAAATTTCGGATCGGTTTCAGTACCTTTTTTCTCAACCCGAAACCCATAAAACCCGAACCCGATGAACCCGAAACCCGAAAATCTGACCCGTGTGCACCCCTAATTTAAAGTTAATGAACAAAAATTAAAACCACTTTTAGATTTGAAAACCGATGAAGTGGATGAGATCCTCCTTGAGGACCCTGTTTACCAAGCACTTTGATTCCTATTGATCTTGATAACTTGTGTTTTATTTGTTTTGTTTGTTTTATGTGTGATTTAACTTTTGTTTGTTGTGTCTTTTACTCTCTTGACGTTGTACCACGATGAGGTACGACCATTCTAAATTCTAACCTCTTGTAAATTTTAATTTATATTTATATGTTGACACATTGAGGACAATGTTTAAATTAAATTTGGGGGTATTAAGTTTATATGGTTATTATCATTTTTGTGTTGTTTTTATTGTTTATGTTTCGTGTTAATTTTTGTTTTATTGTGTTTTGTGTGGTTTGTTAAAAAAACTTTATTAATTTTTGTGTTTGTTGAAAAAATATATATATATTTATATTTTTGTCTTGTTAAAAAAAAAAATCAAAATTGTTCATTTTCATAAAAATTCAAAAAAAAAAAATTGGGGATATTTTTCATTTTCAATGATAAAAATCTTGATTGAGTTTAGTTCTCTTAAAAATATGAATAAGTTTTAAGCTTTGTTTTTAATTATAGGGTCAATTTTGCTTATAACAAAAATTATATTTTTCATAATAAGAACACTTTTATTTCCTATAAGTTTAAGTGAAAAATAATTTTAATAAAAACTTTCTTTTTAAAAGAAAAATTGACAATTTAATTAATTACATAAGCTTAACTTTTATTCATAATAATTTTTTAGAATTATTTTCATTGTGCAATTTTTGAGAAAATCATTTTTATATCACCAATTATAAAAAAATGTGTGTTTTAATTTTTCTTTTGCTTGAGGACTAGCAAAACTTTAAGTTTGGGGTGTGATAACTCTACAAAATAGAGTTATTTTACCACATTTTGTAAGCTAATTGTTGCTTAGTGCTTGAGCTTTTAATTAATTTATGTAGTTTTTAAGTAATTTAGAATTTATTAGCTTTATTTTGATTTTATAGAATTTTGGGTATTTTTAAAGTTATTTTATTGTAAAATGTTGTAGTTAGTTATTTGAATTATTGTTGTTTAGCTTATGAAAAAAAATGATATTATTGTATTATTGAACTTAAATGTTAAATATAAATTAAGTTATAATTAATATTTTCAAAGAATTAATATGATTTATTTATACTTAAAAAAATTGATTATGACTTACGTTATATTTGTAGGAAATTGGTCTATTGTTGGTGATTGAAAATTAATAAGAGCAAAGAAGATAAATGTGTAATTTTGAAAGAAATAGCATGAAATGTGGCATTTCAGCCTCAGTGGGCCCGCCAGAAGTTCGGCCCACCTGAAGCCCCCTGCTGCCACCTTCGGCCCAGCCCAACCACCACCAGCCAGGCCCTCCACTCGACCAGCCCCTGCACCTTTCCAGCCAAAGTCCCAGCAGCCCAAGCCTCCTCCCTGCCTTCACCACGGGCCCACCTGCTCCAATCGGCCCAACCCAGCACCAGCCTCCTCCCTGCCTTCACCCACGCCCAGCAACCACGTGGGCCTGCCTCCAGCCAAGCCCAACCAAAGTCCTTCCCTGCCACAACCCCTTATTGAGCCCAACAAATGGCTCCCTTGTCCCTTTGTCCCCTATGTCCAAAAATGTCACATTTTTACCCAATTTTTCCACATATTTCACCACAACATCATCATTACACCTATAATTTACCTCTACATGCCATATTTACTTAATTTAATCAATTTAATTCATTTAAGTTGATTATTTTAATGCGCTCATTTTGGCTATAAATATAGAATTTCAAGACCATTTTAGGGGCTGAATTTTTTGTTACCATCTTCTTTTCTACCATTCTTTATTCCATTTTGGGGTTTTTTCAAGAGCATTTTCAAGTATGTATTTTGTTTATTTTGTAATTTCTATTCTAGTTATGTGCTTCTAATCTTTTTCATAATATTATTAAGATCATGATGAAGCATCTTGTAAGTAGATAATATTTATGTTGTATGTTGATTTCCCTTGTAATGCAACAAAGTTTATGGATTTTTCTTCTTCATATATGTCTTTCATCTTTAATATCTCATATTTTGGATTGTTAGATAATATTGCACTTTGTTCTTCATTTTGCAAAACATAATATTCTTTGTGTAAGATGTGTCATTAAATTGTACACATCCAATGCTTAGAATAAAAATATTATGTTTGGCCTTATAAATAATGTTATTTGATTTTTTTTTTGTTTCATTAGGTTAATTCACATTAAATACTTTGAAATTATTTTTTTTGAAAAGTGAAGAAAAATCCTATCTTTTTAGAAATAATTTGTGTTTAAAATTATAAATCTATTTGGAAAATGATAGTTTGACTTATTTTAACTATCACTAAAACTTGGGAATCAATATACTAATAAGTATTATTAAACTAACATTTTGTGGATTCTAGTATCTTAATAATCTTTCCTTTTAACACTTATTTTCAAATCATTATTGGTTTATTTTCATTCTCTTAAATAGCTTTATTTTAAAGCTTTTATTTTATGTTCATGACATTAAATCTCATCAATCTTTGGAGCTAGGTTAGAATTTACTAATTTTGGTTTAAAATAGTTTTCTTTTTTATTTTAGACAACTCCTTTGGGTTCGATCTCGTGCTTACACGAACACTATACTTCATATTCGATTCGTGCGCTTGCAAGTTATAAATTTTTAAAATATATCCATTTTTGGTCCATCACCTAGCCTGGCACGAATTCAAATACGGGCCCAGCCCGGCCCGACCCGAATTATTCGGAGGCACGAAAATGTGGGCTGGGCCAGGCCACCCCACATTTACAGCTCTAACCACAGTATTGTGGAGATATTCGGTCTAGGGAGCGGAATAGCATAATAGTCACAACAGGGTCGAATACCCAGTTCGGGGTGAGCCTAGGTGTATTTTGGAAATGTAGCACGTGTTCGGGATTACCGAGTAACAGGTAGTGATTTAGCAATTATTTGGGCATGTCGAGATTAAATGAGGATTTATAGGACTATTCGAGGAATTAGATGAAATGTAGCAAATGACGGGATTTCCCTTGGAGGCATTAAGTGGCTAAGGGTTAACCTAGGGGCATTTTTTACATTTTGCAGCTGAGGATAGACTTAGACTTAGGTTAGGATTCTAGAGCTAATCAGAAAACACAACTCCTTTCATCATTTCTCTCTCTCTCTCTCTCTCTCGATGCTCACTCTATCCCACTAGGCTTGGAACTTTGGTGAAATCCTTAGAGAAATTGGCTCAAAATTGAGGAAGCTTGAAGCTTGGAGTGATTTGGTTTAGCTCAAGGTCGAATTCCCCCAATTGAGGTAAGGATTTTGGTGCTAAATTGTTAAGTTTTCTGCTGTGATTTAGAGGCTTCGTTTAGGTTCAAACCTTAGGTTTGATTTTTGATTTTGGTAAGGCTAAGGGTTAGTTCTGGGGTGCTTATACCAGTTATGTTGCTTTAATATGAACTCTAAAATGAATTTGGGGTTTAAACTTTGATTTGGGTAGATTTTAGTGAGTTTGGCTCGTAAAAATGCATGAAGATTTTGGGTTTTGGGCTCGAGCTGCGACCTTGTTCTTTAGGCGCCGCGGCCCATGTGTGCGAGGAGGCTAGGTGCCTCTGAAATTTTGCCCATATCCCCCAAAAGAGAGCCCCAAGACTCTCTGACTTGTAGCATGTCGCCGCCCTAGGGGGCAGGTCGCGGCTCAAATTAAGGGAAATGGCCAATTTAGGGTCTTAAGCTCGGGAACCCAAATTTAAGGGCTCAGGAAGGGTTCTACTACCCGGTTTAGTAGAATTTGAGGTCCCGAAGGCTAGAATATTATTCTGAAGTTCTTATTTGGTGTAGGGCTTAATGGATTATTATTATTGCGTTGTGACTAGGTTTTACCGCCAAGGCTCGGGTTTAGGGGATCGTGCTCGGGATCGCACTAGTCAGTCAGCTCAGGACACAGGTAAGAAATTGTTTTGTGCCCGTAGAGCAGGGCATGGGCCGATTATTTATGTTAAATGTTGTGTGTGAATATTTGTAGTTGTTATGCTATGTTTGCATGATTATGACCGATCAACGAAATCCGGGATCGTCGGAGGCCGGGATCGGCGAAGGCCGGGAACGACGATAAGCATGTTGAATGCAGGCCGGATGGAAACAAGCATGTTGAATGCAGGCTGCCATAGCATGGCCATCTAGGGTGTTGTGCTCACCCATTCGGTGAAGACTGTGAACCCAGTGCCTAGTAAAGCACATGGGTCAGCATAGGACGTTATGTGAATAGTGTGATATCTGTTTAAGGTTGTGTATTTATTTGATTGAACTGTCATATGCTATGTGTGGAGTTTTCTTGCTGGGCCTTGGCTCATGGGTGCTCAATGGTGCAGGTAAAAGCAAAAGAAAGGCCGACCAAGCATGAGTTGGAGGGCATGGAGCGACGCATACATGTTTGGCCTACCTGGCCGCCACGACTAGGGATTGTTTGTTGGACATGTTATAAACATTTGGTTTTGTCGCTTAGGTCGGTTGTACTCTAACTGTTAAGTTGTAAATATATTTTGAAACTGTATTTTGGGATCCCAATGTATCACTTTTATAACTTTAATGGATGTCCAAACCTTGTATACTTAATTTTCATTAAATGAGTTTTTATCCGATTTAATCATAATTTTCAGTCTAAAACCTTAATTAGCGAGCTAATGGCACATTTTAAAATCACATGGTAATGACTCTAGGGTAGTAGGGCGTTACAACTTGATATCAAAGCATGCCAATGTTTATGGTTCTTGGTAACAATACTTAAAAGTAAAATATTTGTTATAATACTTAAATATATTTATTCATCAATTTTTTGTGAACCAATAATTTTTAAAATATATCAATAGATTTCGTAATTGAGAATATGTAAGGTGAGAAATGGAGAAAGAAAATGAAGTATTAGACATGTTTCTTTACATGGTTTGACCCAAGAATTGACCTACATCCATGAGTCATTTTTATTATTGTATTAGCTCAAGAACTATAAAATCAGGTGAATCAGGTGCACCCGAGTTTTCTACAAAGCCTTGAGTACATAGAGTTTTCTTGATACCAAAACTTTGAATACCCCTATAATGACTTGTCATTTCTTTATTTATAAAAGGATTGAGGGTACAACTGAAATACAATGACTCATGACCAGTCCATTGCAAAACACCACCATTTTCCTATTATCATCACATAGCTACCACGAAGGAAGCCCATCATCGGAAGACAACACCTCAAAAAATTCATGGCAAACAAAGATGTGGCTAACCGAGCAAGTCTCAAATTTTTACACCGCCATATTCCTAAGCATTTGCTAGTGAGCTTTGACCACTCGAAGACTAGGACTAAGTGGTCGTTACTAGCAAGAGGATACGAACAAATCTCAACCACCCACACTGCCTATGATGCCTTTGTTTGCTGGCAAATTTAATAGTCAGTCTACCACATCCCGAGCATATTTAGTGGAAGTAGGTTTTTTTTTTCCTTTTTCGTTAAGTAGTTTTGTTTGAGTATAATTCTAAAGCTATACTTAATAATTCACTAGGACTTGAAAGTGTTCCATAAGATTATTAGTGTGTCAATACATTTTTATTAAATACTTTTCCTTGATTCAAAAGTTACACATTCTCTCCCACATATGCTATTATCTAGTGCCACATTGTGATTTTACACAAAAAAAAAAATGATCTCAATACTTCCAAAACGAAGCATTTACCCTTTTTATTTCAACCATATATTACATGTTATTTGTATTCTTATTTGTTGCTCTAAATATCTCCAAAAGTGTTATATCTCTTTAATTTCTTTGGAGAGTTCTATTTTTTTCATGGAAGGAAAAATGATTTGGACAATGGAGTTATATGGATCAAATATTACGAAATAGTATACAAAAGGCTTATGTTGACTAGATTTTCTACTAACAACCAATTAATAGAAAAGCTTAAAGAAAATGAAAGAAGAACACATATTTTTACGTGGTTCAAGTTATTAATTAACCATAGTCTACGAATCACTTGTATTAGGATGAAAAACATGCACTTTTCAAGCTCTATTGGGGGTTTTCAAACAACGTTTGTGCTCACTCTAAAAACTGGGAAAAAGATCAGCCCTATTTATTGGCACCTGGGGAAATTAAGCTCATTAATGGGAGTTGATTACAATTATCCTCTCTTAATGGAGGTTGGTTATAAAATAAATACACATTATGTTATTTAATAAGTTTATGGGCCCTAGCGTATCTCGGTGGGCCCAATCCGAGGAATTCCAGCTCACTACTTTATTGGGAAAATACCCCTGAGAGTGTCAAGTTGGTAGCTACATATTTTCACATGTCAGGCAGCGTCGTGGGACATCCTTTTTGCTGTCTGTATGTAGTCAACACCATAATCCATGTGATAGTAGGTGTCAGAGGGTTGTCTGTGATCCAGGATCACTGTGTTGGACACCTGACCACTATCTTTGTAACGCCCCAAACTCCAGGGACCGTTACGGTGTGCCTTGTAAACAGTGCTAAACTCGCTAACCGAGTCATTTGGCCAAAATCGTGAACTAAGTATGATTAGCGGTTTAGGGATTAAAAACTTTGGTTAAGATGTAACGTCTCACTAGAACGTTTAATATATACATTGAGATCCCGAAAATAT
Organism: Humulus lupulus; assembly: GCF_963169125.1. Classification (NCBI taxonomy): domain Eukaryota; kingdom Viridiplantae; phylum Streptophyta; class Magnoliopsida; order Rosales; family Cannabaceae; genus Humulus; species Humulus lupulus. The sequence goes on from NC_084800.1 coordinate 98,540,019, forward strand.
AATTTCAGAGTTTATTACAGAAAATATGTACAACAAGCCGTTCTAAGCGGCAAAACAGGGTTTAACCCTAGTTCCACCTTAAACCTCGGCCGTGGCGGACGAGCAGCTGCATATGTACATGTCATCACCTAAGCTCTCCAACTCAAGGATGGTCCAGCTTCCTCTTGCCTTTACCTGCACCACGTAGCACCCGTGAGCCGAAGCCCAGCAAGAAAACCCAATAAAGCTTGATATAATATCAACAACGATCATAATAATCATTCAGGACTATCAGTCCAAGCAAATAGGTAACAATAGCCAAAAGTCACAATAATGAGCATCGCTCCTTCTAGCCATGTGACGATAGGGGCACCAGGGCTTAACTGATAAATGATCCTTTCATAAGTTCGATTAGGACAAGTGCAAGGTGATTAGTCACCAACATAACCCTCCTCACGACTCTAGAGTCGAAACTATGGACAACGTCCCTTAGCCATGTGACAAACGGTCACCGGGGTCATATACCTTGGCTATAGTCATCTGGTCTTAGACCAGGCAAGCGCTTATAGTTCTCATTGACCTTCCGGTCGGTCAAGCATTAATACCCCATATGAGTCATTCAATGCCGGCCTTGATTAGATCTAATCTTTAATCGGCCCGGCGTTCACAACGCACTGCCACTTCTGACCCTTGGGTCGGTAAAACGCGACCAGTGCTCAGCCCGTGGTGAACTTAACTGATAAGTCACAGCTTCACAGACGGATCTGACACCATTGTCGATTCTGACTAATAAGTCAGCGCCATACACAGGTAAGCCATGCCACCAAACATATATCACATGTTCAATATCCATAAACAAGGTATTTAGCATGCTTACTAAACAGATACCAGTACAATTAGGACCATGTACAACCACAGAGGCTCAAGCTCTGAACAATATCATACCCAGTATACAAAGCATGTCCTAATCACATGTTTCCCAAGCATCATATGCAATATATCCAGCAATCTAACATGCACCAATAACAGCCATGCATGTCACGTTTATTAGTCAACCAACATGCATCAAGAATAGCCATGCATGTCATACATAATAATCAACCGACATGCATCAATAATAACCATGCATGTCATGCCCATAAATCAACCAACATGCATCATAATAGCCATGCATGTCACATATACACAGGGTGCAGTTTTCTTACCTCAAAGTCGAGCTAGAACGATTAAAAGAACGACCCTTGAGAACGATCAACTTTTAGTCCTTTAGCGGTCACCTAGTCATAACCAAATATAAGATACCATCAATAAAAATGGTCAACATAAGTTCCCAAACCAATATCTAGCCTCAGGGACATTAATCCCCACTTAACCGGGTACTAGGATCAACCCCGAGGCCTTAAGCTAGCATCCCTAGGCCAAAAACCCATTTTTGGCCAAATCTGCCTTGATGGGCCGCGGCTCACCACAGCCATGCCGCGGCTCACCCTCCTGGCAAAGCCATTTTCACCTTTAGAGCTAACACAGGCCGCGACACACCACAGACAGGCCGCGGCTCATTTCGCAAATCAGCCAAGAAACCAGCACGCACCAGCCAACTCTCCCCTGCATTTTCCCTTGGAACCAAGCCTTCAAACTTGTCCCAAACCCCAACCTAACACCCAATTTAACCACCAAACATCCTCTACAACTCACCCTCAACAAAACCCAATGTAAACATCACCCAAACCTCCATTAATTCAAACTTTCCACAAGTGATTCACAAGTTAAAAACTAAAACTCAAAACAGAGTATGAACCAGAAACTAATGGTTGAAGCTTACCTCAAACACGATTTGAATCCTCTTTAATGGCTGAACTCAAGCTAAACCTCCCCAAGCTTGACTCCCTAGCTTGTTTCCTCAAGATAGGCTCTCAAAACCTAAAGAAGAGGGTGAAGGAGGACTTGTATGGGAAGGAAGGGAGAAAGAGAGGATAGGCTCTGTTTTAACTCTGTATTTTCTACAGCCTTCATGTCATATATATCCTTAGGGTCAAAAGACCATAATGCCCCTAAGCCAAATAAATCCCCCTAAAAGCTTCCGAGGGTAAAACCGTCATTTCCCGCCTATCTCGTTAATTATAATTAACGCTCTCCAATTCCCGCTATTCTCAATATTCCCAAATACCAATAAATCATATCCCATTACCCTTTAATTCCCGGTAATGCTCTAATCATTAATTTCACCCCGAGCCCCGAACTTAAACCCGTTATGACTAGACCGAACACTTACATCACATGATCGTCTCATGTCGATTAGCTCAAACCAATACACCTTATAATGTGGCTATATTAATTAATCACAACCATGCACCCAAAATATACAATTACGCCCACAGTGGCCAGATTACCAAATTACCCTCATAATTAACATATGAGCCCATATGCATGCATTCACCATCATATAATAATATAATTCACGTAAACATGCATATAATCATTAAATACTATAATAAATCAATTATGGCTCTCCCGGCCTCCTAATCAAGGTCCTAAACCTTATTAGGAAATTTGGGGCATTACAATCTTCCTGGTCTGGAGAAGGGTTCTCACATGCCTAGAGGAGTAAGTGTTGAGTAAAAAATCTCATTGGGAGACTTGGGGCATTATCCTTTGACAAGGTCATTGGGAGGCAATGCTCTCCAGAGGAGTTATTCCTCTGGTGGTGGTGGATCGTGATAGGGAATGATTTGAATTCTCGTGGAGCTTTACACAAGTTCTGGAGAACACGAACCAATTTCCATGGACCCCTAATCATTCTTAGTTTGTTCCACGTGTCACCCGATAAAAACACGGACAACAACTTATTTTAGTACTGAATTTCAATTGGGAGAGTAAGTTAACTAGTTCTTGTTTTTGTTACGTTGGATATCTCTACTAACTTTTATACAACATGTAGCCTTGAAATAATATTCATGTATCATACATCATCTTTTATCAAAACTTAATCCATAGTTACTTATTTGATTCTCTAAATTATATATTTTGATAAAATTATTTATTAATTAAAATTTTGTACAATAGTGGTGATTAAGTACAACTGGCTAACTCTAATTTTAGATCCTTTAACATCATATTTGCAAGAAGATAATGTATAAAATGTATTAAGTTGTATAACAAAACATCTAATTGTAAATTGATCAATTAATTTTTTCATACAAAGATAAAATAAAGGTAATAGTTACATATATATACGACTACCCAAAATGTTTTATATAAATATGGACACATGGTCATTTTTTCAAAAGAGAAATTTGCGGCTGAAGTATCAAAATTTTTAATTTTTTTGTTGTTGGTGAAAGTACCAAAAGTTACATTTTAGCTGCATTCCGTAAGTACCACACTTTAAGTTAAATTTTTTACTAGTCAGAATACACATGTCATGAATTTATTGGTCTACGGTGTAATTATTTTTTTAAAAAAACTTTTAACTATTTATTTTGTATTCAAATTTAAATAGAAAAAATAAATAAAACTAATTGGATATTATTAATTATTGTTTAAACTTTTTAATTTTAAATTAAAAGACATTGATAAATTTAAAAGACAAGTCCTAAATATCTAAGGCAACCGAACTCTTGGGTTGCATTGACAAAGAACTCTGTTGACGAAGAAGTAGACCAGAATGCCAGCAGAGCAGCACTGTCGGCCAATCGAACCACAGGAATAACATCGACAGAAGTAGACTCGTGAAGAGGAAGACAACTACAAGTGAAGAGTGGCATTTTTAATGAAAATTTTCCATAATGCTTTCAAATATCTTGGAAATTACAACATGGAATGAATACACACAAAAAAAAATCACAAAGATCCTAAACTTTATATAGAACTATCAACCATTAACTACCCAAATTACATTACAAACCAACTCAATAACAAAATCAAGAAAGTAGTGAAGAATTCTTTTTCCTATTGTTGGGTCCAAAATATTCAGCCCATCCCATTCTCTTAAAATACGCAAGCCCAGTATGACGTTTTGATAAGTGAACTTGCCAAAAGGGACACGTCATCAAATGGAGTATCCGGCAAAGGAAAAAATCAGAAGCTACATGAAGTAACTTTATTAATTGCATTTTGTTTAAATCTCGAAAGGTAAAATGAGCGGGAAAGTTTGTTAGCCAAGGACCAATCAGAAGGAAGTTTACCCCATTATTTCATTCCTCTGAACTTTATAAATAGCCATACTTCATGAATTTTAGGACATTCATATTTCATTCTTTCTATTACTCTGTTTGACTAAATACTCATTTGACTTGAGCATTAGAGAGATTTCTTCCAAATAACCCCCCCCCCCCCCCCCCCCCCACAGCTTACTTAAGAGATTTAATAATTCAATTGGAGAAGAAAGTTAAGTGACTAATTCGGAAAGAATAACTTCCAAAAATAGCAAGTTAAATTTTTGACATCAACACCTATTTTCCCCCAAAACCAATTTCATCAAATGAAGAATGATTCTACTACTATGAGCACAACTATCACATATAGAATAAGCATCTTCACAAAGTTTATCAATCCTTCTTCTCTTTAACACTAATTTTCTTCAAAAGTCTAGGAATTATTTTCTTCAAATATCTTTCTTTAATCAAACATAGGGCAGAATCAATAACAAAAAAAAAATCAATTTAATAACTCAACCCATTTGGGGCTGGTTTTCTTCTTCTCTTCTTTCTCCGTCATGAATTTGGGGTTGTACCTCTAGTTCTCTTTTTGTCATTTGGGACTGCTTCTTCTTTGTGGTCTCAGAAAGAAAGTTAGTTTTAGTTTTAATATTAGTTTTTTTTAATTTATTTTGATTATAATTAATGTATTAAGTTAAAATTAAAAATTTTAAACAATAATTAATAATATCTAATTAGTTTTATTTAAATTTGAATTAAAAAAAATTAAAAGGTTCTTAAAAATATTTACACTGTGGACCAATACATTTGTGACACGTGTATTTTGACTAGTCAAAAATACCACTTAACATCTGGTATTTACAAAATGCAACTAAAACGTAATTTTTGGCACTTTCACCACCAAAAGAAAAAATGGGTACTTAAGTGTCAAAAAATTAAAAGTTTTGGTACTTAAGCCATAATTTTTTTTCTTTAAAAAATACGATTTGTTCTTCCTCACCCATTCTCTCACGGTGTCACTGAAACAACCACCCACGCACAATCAACAATGGTAAAACTCCATAAATACCAGCCATCGAGCTACTCAAAATCAACAGAAATTTAACCTATAATGTTACGTCACAAATTTGCTAATAAGTCTTAGTGCCTTGATTAGTGTGCTGGAAGGGCATATGTAACGTCTCAAAAATGCTAATAGGGTTTAGTGCCTTGATTAGTGTGTTGGGAGGGCATAATTGGATATATGTGTGATTAATTGATTAAATGCATGACTACGTGGCATGCATGACTTATATGATAATATGAATATATCTATATGCATGTTTATGTGTATTAAATATGCATGTGGACTCGTTCTTGTTTATAAGGGCATATTTGTAATTTTGGCTCGTTGCGGTCATAAATGTGATTATATGTGTTAAATGATTGAGACTATATTATTATGTGGATATATTTGCAGTGTACGGCTCGAGGCGATCCTAGTGAGCAGATTGTGGAATAGTCACAGCAGGGTTTAATACCCAGCTCGGGGTGAGCCTAGGGGTATTTTGGGAAATTTAATGTATATTTGGGATTTATCGAGTAACATGTAAGTATTTGGTAATTAGTCGGGCATGTTGGGATTAATTGAGAATTTGTAGGATGACTCAAGGAATTAGCGGGAATTGAGGCTAATGATTGTTTTGCCCTTGTGGGCAATAAATGACTGAGTTATTACTAAGGGAATTTTGGTCTTTATGTTAGAGGATATAGTTAGGAAAGGTTTCAGAGGTTAGCTAGAAACATCAGGAAAACACACACTGTCTCTCGCTCTCTCTAACGTTCTCTCTCTCTCTCTTCCCCTTTGGAGTGCTTGGAAGCTTAGGGAAATTCTTGAATGAAAAACTGGAATTGAGTTGGGAATTTGGGAAGTTAAGCTAGGAGAAAGCAAATGAGTAGCTGAGGATTAGAGCCATTAACTGAGGTAAGGTTATAGCTGTGAATTAATGGTGAAATTATGTTGTTAGTATAGGTTTTTTTTAAGCTTTTAAGTTTCAAAGGGATTTTGATGAATTATGGCTTCTTAGGAGGATTTTGGTTAGAATTCTAGGAGGTTGTGTTGCTCTGAGTAGACTATTGAGGTATAGTGGTTCAATTTCTGGTTCTGGTGCATGTTAGGTTAGATTTTAGTGAAGTAGGTTGGGAGAAAACATAGAAAAGCCCCAGCATTTCTGGGTTAACAGGGGCGCGCTGCGACCCAGTTCATGGGTGCCGTGTGACCCCAGAAGCCCTGAGGGGTTTGCTGTTTCATGGGCACGCCGCGACCCTATAGGGCGAATCACGGCCTGCCTAGCCCTGGGACTTGGGGGCTGGCGCCTCTGACTTGGGGGAGCGCCGTGTGACATGCTGTGGCATGACACACCTCCAGGGGGCCATTTTGTTTGTATGAGCATGCCTTGGTGCTTGATCATTAGTCAAGTCTTGCAACAAGTAACCTCAATGGTAGGGGATGACACTTTTGTAATTATGTAAATGTCTCCTAGGAGAAAATCATATATGTTTCTGGGAAGACTTTATTTCCTTAGAATGCTCCTTAGGGGAAGGTGACCTGGTGACTTAGGGAAACACCATGGCCACTAATAGATAGAGGCTTAAGTTGTGTACTCCTTTGGCTACGAGTGTGGAGGCACCATTTGTTGGGGTCAAAGTTTGTGGTGAAAACATATAATGTCACGGTGAGTCATTTCCTCACCCAGCCAAAGTTTACCCCCAAGCAAGCAAGATGGCAGGAGTTCGTAGCAGAATTCGATTTTCATTTCGAACACAAGGCGGGCCGTCTAAACCAGGCAGCTGATGCCCTGAGTCGCAAAGATGAGTTATCGGCTCTAAAATTGCTAGCAAACATATCGGATAGCACGGTGACTACTCCCATCTGAGAGTGCATTAAGGAGAACCTGGAGAAAGACTTAGTGGTGAAGACCATCATGAATCTCGCAAAAGAAGGAAAGACTCACCAGTTTTTGGTGGAAGATAATCTTTTGTGGGCCAAGGGTGGCTGCTTATATGTTCCAAAGATGGGAGATTTGCGGAGGACACTAATGAGTGAGTGTCACGACACCTTGTGGGTGGGTCATCTAGGGTGGCAAAGAACGCATGCCCTGTTGAAGCAAGGTTACTATTGGCCACAAATGCACGATGATATAGTGGAGTATACCAAGACCTGTCTCACCTGCAAGAAAGACAAAGTAGAGAGACAGAAGATGCCAGAGTTGTTAGAACCTTTGTTAGTCCTAAGCCGACCATGGGAGAGTGTGTCGCTTGACTTCATTACTAGTCTACCGAAGACAAGAGACTTGAGTGTGATCTTAGGGATTGTGGACAAATTTTCAAAGTATGCAACATTCATACTCGTGTCAAAGTATTGCTCAGCAGAAGAGACATCAAGACTTTTCTGTAAGTATGTTGTTAAGTATTGGAGAGTACCCTGAAATATAGTCAGTGACCGAGATGGAAGATTCACAGGGACCTTTTGGTCCGAGTTATTCAACCTTTTGGGGTCACAACTAAACATTTTATCGAGCTATCATCCTCAAATAGACGGACAGACTGAAAGATTTAATGGGATGCTGGAAGAGTACTTGCGGAATTTTGTCAATGCCAACCAAAATAATTGGCCGCAACTACTAGACGTAGCTCAATTGTGCTTCAACTCTCAGAAGAGTTCTTCATCGAACAAGAGTGCTTTTGAAGTTGTCAACAACCAGCAACCACTGTTACCCCACACTGTGGATGAGTATCGAGGAAGAAATCCAAGAGCCTTTAATTTCATAAAAGACTGGAAGAAAACCGTAGAGATTGCTTGAGACTATCTGGAGAAGGCTTCAAAGAGAAAGAAGAAGTGTGCAGATCAGAAAAAATGACTGCTGGAATTCAAAGCAGGTGACTTAGTGATGATCAAGCTGAGGCCTGAACAACTAAGATTATGAGGGAATAACGACATCAGACTCGTCCTCAAATACTAGGGTCTTGTTCCAGTCATCTTGAAAGTGATCCTAACCTCCTAAAAAGTCAGCTTAATAGAATGGATGAAGATAAACCTGGTCTTGTACGTTAGCAACCTCAAACCGTATCATGAAGATCTAGCTCGCAACCAGTCTACTAGAGGAGTTAGCATCAAGCCATGAAGCAGCAGACATCCTGAAGAAATCCTAGCAGAGAGGATCGTGGTTGTAGACAGAAATAAGAAGAAAGAGTTTCTAGTGAAGTGGAAAGGGCTTGGAGATGAAGAAATTTGCTGGGAAAGGGCGGAGGACATGCACAAGCTTACGTAGATGATTGAAGATCAGCAAAGAGCAAGTTCGTCGAGGATGCCGAAGATTTATGTGGGGGAGAGTGTGACGTTCTGCGACATGACACACCTCTAGGGGGCATTTTGTATGTATGAGCATGCCTTGGTGCTTGATCACTAGTCAAGTTTTTCACTAAGTAACCTCAAGGGTAGGGGATGGCACTTTTGTAATTATGTATGTGTCTCCTATGAGAAAATCATATATGTTCCTAGGAAGACTTCATTTCCTTAGAAGGTTCCTTAGGGGGAGGTGACCTGGTGACTTAGGGAAGCATCATGCCCACCAGCAGATAGGGGCTTAAGTTGTGTACTCCCTTACCCTATTAAGGCCATATATGAATAAAATGATGTTTATCCATGTCCCTTTGTGTATGCTTCCTTTATGGTCTATGTGTTACTTATTTGTTAACTTTGTTGGGCCATCGCGGGCCATTTGCCTATGTTGTATGCTCTAGTTGGTGTGTTGGATGTTGCCTTTGGATGGTTTGCTTTGTGCTTGCTCATGCTTCATCATTGCCCTTATATGTGCGAGACTTGTATCGTGGCTAACTATTGGGTTTGTTTGCCGCGGGAGTGAATTTTAGGCTGACTTGCTAGTTGAGTGTGCTAACAAGTGCAGCACGTTTCGTCAATTCAAGGAGTCAAGTTGACAGCCCGTGACACGCCATGACCCTTAGGGCTAGGTCGCGGCCCGCCTAGGCAACCTTAGCCAAAATAGGTTTTTGGGCTCAAGAACTTGAACCTAGGCGCTCAGGACGAATTCTACTACCCAGTTTAGTAGAATGCGAGGTCGCGGATGCTAGTATTTTATTCCAAAGCATTTAATTGGGTTGGATTTTAATAGTTATTCATTTCTGCTTGTGACTAAGGTTACCGTTAAGGCTCAGAATTGAGGATCGTGCTCGGGACCACTATGCATCTTTAACCCAGGATCCGAGGTAAGAAAATTACACTTGAGTTGTGAATGAGGCTGAGATCCCCTGTAAATTAACATATGTGAAATTATAAATGTATTTGTGATTGAAAATATCTAGATAGGCAGGTTAGCTCGTGTTGCTTTCCATTGCATGTTTTGCAAACTCTATATCTATTATGTTTGATGTGGGAGTTCGGCCTAATAAAGCCGAGGCTGATGTTAAGCTTATTAAATGCAGCTCGGTCTAAGCGAGCCGGGATCAGCTAAGTAACTAGAGGACTCAGCCCTAACTAATTGTATTAATATTGAAGTATATGTTTGGATTGAACGTTTACCGTTGCCTAGCTTATTGCTTGTATTATGCTACTGATTGAAATGGTTGATCTAAGTTTACCACGCACACTCTGTTGAGATCTATGCTTGCTGAGTTTAGTTTTCTTGTTGAGCCTTGGCTCACGGGTGCTACGTGGTGCAGGTAAAGGCAAGGGAAAGCTGGACCAGCCATAAGTTGGAGAGCTTTGGGGGTGGTGTGTACATCGCTGCTCGACCGCCACGACTGAGGGATTTACAGGGACTAGAGCAAAAATTGTATTTTTCCATTTAGGCTAGTTTCATTTGTATTTACTTTTGAGGGTTGTAGCTGCCTTGTAAACATTATTTTTGTGATCCTGTGTATCAAGCTCTTATTTTAATGAAAATCAACCATTTTATGATAAAAATCTTTTAACCCTAACCTATTAGTTGACTTTAGAAACACGTTTATGTTCAAACGACTTGATTTACAAGTCTTGTACTATTTTAAATACACAGTGTAACAGTCTTGGTTACCCAAGGCGTTACAACTTGGTATCAGAGCGGTCTAGGTTTAAGGTTCCTGAAGACTGACTGGGCATGTACACTTGCCGCTAAAGACAAGCTCGACTCAGGGTTCGGTAACCATATATGTGATTACATGTTTGAGTGTTTAAATGAAATATAAATACTTTATCTGCATGTTTATTAGGGAGCATGAGATATACTGATAGGGCCTGACCCTTGACTGTTATGTGAATATGATAAGGCATGCTTATTAGCATCCCTACTGCATGCGAATGGTTGTTTGAATGCTTGCTTGCATTATAACTGTGTGATGTTGGTTGAGTTTCGGCGTTGGACCGTGGAATGAATATAAACCTGTTATCATTGCCTGACCAGCTGAGTCGTTGATTGCATATAAACTTGGATAGTTATGTATCCTTGGTGATCAATTTGATTAGCCGGCATCGGGATCGGGGCTAAAGATGATGAGCAGGGCCAGAACACTTCACCAATCCCCGAGAATTAGCAATAGTTGCTTGCTGATATGCAAGCTAGACTTCAGAGTTAGGAAGAAGAGATTCGCCTTCTAAGGTAGCAGGCTTCGCCAAGGAGTGATGCACCTAACTTGCCACCTATTGTGGCATCAGCGGTACAGCCGCCTGAGATTGGGAACAGGTGGGAGCCACTTTATGAAAGATTTAGGAGACATCATCCTCTAATATTTGAGGGAGGACCAAATCCACTTAAGGCTGATAATGGATGAGTATGATCACCTCCATTCTGTATTTTATGAGGGTGGAAGGTAATGACAGGGTGGCCAGTGCCACTTATACGCTTAGAGAGGATGTTCGCATTTGGTGGGAGGTGGCATCCCAAACTCGAGACGTTTCTACTCTAAGTTGGAATGAGTTCAGAGATTTGTTCAACCAGAAATATTACAATGTTGCCGTCAGGGCGACAAAGGTGGCTGAGTTCATTGGGTTAGTGCAGGGCAGTATGACAATTACTGAGTATGCCCTGAAATTTGACAGACTAGTGAAGTTTGCACCTGATATAGTGCCTACAGATGCAGCTAGGCAGGACAGGTTTGTTTGAGGGCTTAATGTTATGATAGCCCGAGATGTGAGGATCACATCAGTACTTGGGGAGACAACTTATGCCCAGGCGGTTGAGAAGGCCCTCACTGTTGATGAGGCATCGAACAAAATATGGAGGGAGAACGCTGCAAGATGGGATGTTCACAAAACATGTGCCTCCACTTACAGGGTCTGGTAGAGGTGGAGGCCCCAGTGATCAGAAGAGGAAGACCCCTGACACCTCGACCACTGCTGGTCTTGATAGGAGGGGTCGGGGTGTCCAGGGTGGTCGCCAAGGAGGCGGTGAGACATGGAGGAGCTACTCGGAGTGTGCTAGATGTAGGAAGCGCCATCTGGGCGGATGCTGGGAAAATGCCTGTTACTTGTGTGGGGTGGTTGGACACCTCAAGAAAGATTGCCACACCGTTGACTGAGTTGATGCGGAAGAATCTGAAGTTCACATGGTCAGACAAATGTGAGGATAGTTTCCAAGAATTGAAGCGACAATTGAATACTGCTCCGGTGTTGAGTCTTCCTTTAGATGGGGACAAGTTTGTAGTGTACTGCGACGCGTTGAGACTGGGATTATGAAGCGCGTTGATGCAGAGTGGGAAGGTTATTTCCTACGTGTCACAGCAGCTGAAGGAATATGAGCAGTGGTACCCTACCTATGATTTGGAACTAGCAACGGTGGTATTCTCACTGAAAGTATGGCAACATTATTTGTATGGAGAGAAGTGCGAGATATACACCAATCATAAGAGTTTGAAGTATTTCTTCACCCAGAAGGACCTAAATATGAGACAGAGACATTGGCTAGAATTGGTGAAGGATTATGACTGTGACATCCTTTATCACATAGGAAAATCCAATGTAGTGGCAGATGCCTTGAGCCGGAGGGGCCCAGGAAAGTTGTTTAGCTTGAAGCAGACATTGAAGGAATTGGAAGAGGAAATGACTAGAGCAAGGATAGAATTGGTTGTGGGCCAGTTGGCTAATATTACTTTACAATCCACCCTCTTGGAGAGGGTAAGAGAGGGCCAGATGAGTGATACGCAGGTGCAGGAGGTAAGGAGGGATGTCCTAGCTGGAGTGGCTAAGGATTATTCCATTTTCGAGGATGATTTGCTGAGGTATGTGTTTCAATGGATATGAGTATTAGACGAGAGATTCTTGATGAATCCCATACTACACCATACTCACTCCATCTAGGAACCACGAAGATGTACTAGGATCTACAAACTTTGTATTGGTGGCCTGGGATGAAGAAGGACGTGGTTGAGTACATAGCCAAGTGTTTAACCTGTTAGCAAGTAAAGGTTGAACACCAGCGACCAGCAGGGTTGTTACAGCCTTTGGGTATTCCCGAGCGGAAGTGGAAAGATATTACCATGGATTTTTTAGGAGGTTTACCCAGGAAGGTGGGGCAACAATACTCAGCGTGGGTGATAGTAGACATGTACACCAAGTTAGCTCATTTTTTTCCAGTGAGGACGACCTATACTGTAGATCAATATGCAGAGTTGTATGTGAAGAAGATTGTACGACTTCATGGGGTTCCTAAGTCTATAGAATCGGACCGGGATCCCATATTCACCTCCAAGTTTTGGGGTGGTTTGCAGAAGGCCGTGGGAATTTAGTTGAAGTTCAGTACAACCTTTCATCCTCAGATAGATGGGCAGTTTGAGAGAACAATTAAGATATTGGAGGACATGCTTAGAGCATGTGTGCTAGACTTTGATGGGTCTTGGAGTAAGTACCGTTGATTGAGTTCTCGTACAACAATACTTATCAATCAACGATTGAAGTACCTCTATATGAGATGTTGTATGGAAGGAAGTGTAGATCGCCCATTCATTGAGATGAGATGGGGGAGAGGAAGTATCTGGGACCAGAGATGGTTCAGAAGACTAATGAAGCTATTGAGAAGATCCAAGCTCGAATGATTGCTTCGCAGAGTAGACAAAAAAGCTACGTTGATCCTAAGCGTAGGAACGTGGAGTTCCAGGTAGGGGACCGTGTATTTCTGCGAGAATCGCCATTGCAAGGGGTAAGGAGATTTGGGAAAAAGGGCAAGCTGAGCCCTAGATTCGTAGGACCTTTTGAGATCTTGGAGAGGATCGGGCAGGTAGTGTACAGATTGGCTCTGCCACCGTCATTATCAGGAGTTCATGATGTGTTCCACATCTTAATGCTTTGGAAGTACATCTCAGATACGACCCATGTATTGGGATATGAGGATCTGGAGCTATAGACAGATTTTTCGTATGAGGAGTGACCAGTTCAGATCCTAGACAGAAATGATAAGGTACTGAGGAACAAGACAATTCCTATAGTCAAAGTCTTATGGAGGAATAGCAAGGTCGAGGAAGCGACCTGGGAGCTAGAGTGGGCTATGCGGGATCTATATCCCGAGTTATTCAGGTAAATTTCGAGGACGAAATTTTCAGTAGGAGGGGATAGTTGTAACGTCCCAAAAATGCTAATAGGGTTTAGTGCCTTGATTAGCGTTCCGAGAGGGCGTAATGGGATATATGTGTGATTAATTTATTGAATTTGTGACTACATGGCATGCATGATTTATATGATAATATGAGTATATCTATATGCATGTGGGCCTGCTCTTGTTTATAAGGGCATATTTGTAATTTTGGCCTGTTGCGGGCATAAATGTGATTATATGTGTTAAATGATTGAGACCACATTATTATGTGGATATATTTGCAGTGCACGGCTCGAGGCGATCCTACTGAGTGGATTAGCGGAATAGTCACAACAGGGTTTAATACTTGGCTTGGGGTGAGCCTAGAGGTATTTTAAGAAGTTTAACATATATTTGAGATTTATCGAATAACGGTGAGTAATTGGTAATTAGTTGGGCATGTCGGGATTAATTGTAATTTGTAGGATGACTCGAGGAATTAGCAGGAACCGGGGCTAACGACCGTTTTGCCCTTATGGGCAATAAAGGACTGAGTTATTACTAATGGCATTTTGGTCTTTATGTTAGAGGATATAATTAGGAAAGGTTTCAGAGGTTAGCTAGAAACATCAGGAAAACACACATTGTCTTTCGCTCTCTCTCACGTTCTCTCCCTCTCCCCCTGTGGAGTGCTTGGAATCTTAGGGAAATTCTTGAAGGAAAAATTGGAACTGAGCTGGGAATTTGGGAAGTTAAGCTAGGAGCAAGCAAAGGAGTAGCTGGGGATTAAAGCCATTAACCGAGGTAAGATTATAGTTGTGAATTAATGGTGAAATTATGTTGTTAGTATAGGTGTTTTTTTAAGCTTTTAAGTTTCAAAGAGATTTTGATGAATTATGGGTTCTTAGGAGGATTCTGGTTAGAATTCTAGGAGGTTGCGTTGCTATGAGTAGACTATTAAGATATAGTGGATCAATTTCTGGTTCTGGTGCATGTTAGGTTAGATTTTGATGAAGTAGGTTGGGAGAAAACGCAGAAAAGCCCCATGATTTTCGGTTCACGGGGGCGTGTTGCAACCTAGTTCATGGGCGCCGCGGCCCGCGTGACCCCAGAAGCCCTAAGGGGCTTGCTATTTCGTGGGCGCGCCGCGACCCTATAGGGGGAGTCGCATCCCGCCTACCCCTTGGAATTAGGGGTTGGCGCCTCTAACTTGGGGGCGGGCCGCGACCGGGCCCTACCCTTAGGGCCCGATCACGGCCCACCTAGGCAGCCTTAGCCAAAATAGGTTTTTGGGCTCGGGAACATGAACCTAGGCGCCCGGGACAAATTCTACTACCCGGTTTAGTAGAATTCGTGGTCGCAGAGGCTAGTATTCTATTCCAAAGCATTTAATTGGGTTGGATTTTAATAGTTATCCATTTCTGCTTGTGACTAAGGTTACCGTTAAGGCTCGAAATTGAGGATCGTGCTCGAGACCGCTGTACGTCTTCAGCCCAGGTTCCGAGGTAAGAAAACTGCACCTGAGTTATGAATGGGGCTGAGATCCCTTGTAAATTAACATATGTGAAATTTTAAATGTATTTTTGATTGGAAGTATATGGATAGGCAGGTTAGCTCGTGCTGCTTTCCATTGCATGTTTTGCAAACTGTATATTTATTATGTTTGATGTGGGAGTCCGGCCTAAGAGAGCCAGGGCTGATGTTAAGCATACTGAACGCAGCTCATCCTAAGCGAGCCGGGATCAACTAAGTAACTAGAGGGCTCGATCTAAGGGCGCCGACACCTAACTAATTGTATTAAGATTGAAGTATATGTTTGAATTGAACTGTTTACTGTTGCCTAGCTTATTGCTTGTATTATGCTAATTATTGAACTGGTTGATCTAAGTTTACTGCACACTTTGTTAAGATCTATGCTTGTTGAGTTTAGTTTTCTTATTGAGCCTTGGCTCACGGGTGCTATGTGGTGTAAGTAAAGGCAAGGGAAAGCTGGACCAACCATAAGTTGGAGAGCTTTGGGGGCGGTGTGTACATTGGCACCTGCTCGACCGCCATGGCCGAGGGATTTAGAAGGACTAGAGCCAAAATTATATTTTTCCATTTAGGCGGGCTACAATTGTATTTACTTTTGAGGGTTGTATCCGCCCTGTAAACATTATTTTTGGGATCCTGTGTATCAAACTCTTATTTTAATGAAAGTCAACCATTTTATGATAAAAATCTTTTAACCTTAACCTATCAATTGACTTTAGAAACACGTCTATGCTCAAACGACTTGATTAGTAAGTCATGCACTATTTTAAATACACATTGTAAAGGTCTTGGTTACCCAGGGCGTTACAACATAATTGAGTTTATATGCGAACTATGTGAAATTAATTGAATATATGTGTGATTATGTGGCACAAATGAATTATATAGTGATATGAATATGCATGCATTTTTATGTGTATTAAATATGCATGTGGAGTCGTCTTTGTGAATAAGGGCATTTTCATAATTTTGACTCATTGATGGTATAAATGTAATTATATGTGTTATGGACCAAGACCACATTATTATGTGGATATATTTGCGATATTCGGCTCGAGGCGATCCTAGTGAGCGGGTTGGCGAAAAAGTCACAATGGGGTCAAATACCTAGCTCGGGGTGAGCCTAGGGGTATTTGGGGAACTTAGTGCGTAGTCGAGATTTATTAGGTGATGGGTAATTATTTGGTGATTATTTGTGTATGTCGGGATTAATTGGGAATCTTAAATGGGATTTGAGGTTTAGTGGGAATTGGTGTCAATGACTAGAATGCTCTTGGGGGCTTTGAGGAGAGGCTTGGTAAATAGGGGTATTTTAGTCTTTTACTAGGGGCATGGTTTAAACTTAGCCACTAGGATTCTGTAGAAGGAAAACAAAAGAAAAACAAAAGCTCACCCAGTCTCTCTCTTCTCTCTCTCTCTCTCTCTCTCGTTTCTCTCTCTCCCTTGGGGCTTGGATAGGGTTTGAATCATTTTAGAGCAGTTTGGCTTAAGAAATTGAAGGCTGGAGGCTAGGATTGGTGTAGGTTCAACTCACGGGTCATAATTCTCAGTTGAGGTAAGCTTCAAATTCTGTTTTGATCAGGTTCTGATTTGGTTTTTTTAGTGCTCTTGAGTTTTGAACTCAAGGAGTGAATTTTGAGCTGTGATTGAGTTTTGGTTTAGTTGTTGGTGTGGTTGTGTTGCCTTAGGTGTAGTATTAAGCTATTGGGGTCCAATTTTGGCTTCGGTTCACGTTTGGGGTGAGCTTTGGAAGGTTTTGGCTCGGGGAAAACACAGGAAAAAAAATAGAATTTCTGGGTTCAATGGGTCGCGCCACGGCGCTGCTCTTGGAGCACCACGACCCGCATGAACTCAGGAGCTAGGGTTGATTCTCTAAACCGCCTTAGTGTCGCAGTGCTGGGTGGGTTGCACCGTGGTGCGTGTGTAGGGAATTATGGGGATTGGCTCTCTGACTTGTAGAGGGTCGCGAGACTTTTGAGGGGTGCAGCGGCTCAAATGGGGAAAATTGGCCAAATAAGGGTTTTAAGCTATGGAACTCAAACCTAAGGGCTCGAGAAGGATTCTACTACCCAGTTTAGTAGAATTCGAAATCACAGAGGCTAGGAATTAACTTTGAAGCTTTTAAATAGTTTAGTGCTTGATGGTTACCCATTATTGCGTTGTGACTAGGTTATACTGCTAGGGCTCGGGAGTAGGGATCACACTCGAGATCGACTTGGGACTCGAGGTAAGAAAGCTGCACCCTGGTTGTGATTGGGGCTTGGGCCCCTGTTAATGTATATGAATGTGATTATTTGATTATGCATGCTTGAATATGCTTCATCTGATTTTGCGTTATGCAAACTATATATTTGGTTATACTTGATGTGAAAGCTCAACCTAAGGGAGTCGGGGACAACAATTAGCGTGCGGAGCTCATGCCATTTGGCTAGGGCAACCTGAGAGTGCAATACGCAATTGGTTAGCCCGAACGCCACCTAAATAATCAAAAGTGCAGTCTACACTTGTCTAACCCCTTTGACTGATAAACTAGACTATGTGTTTGTTTGAGCAAGGTTGTTATTGCTAAGCTTGTTGTTCATATT
Source organism: Humulus lupulus (assembly GCF_963169125.1). Classification (NCBI taxonomy): domain Eukaryota; kingdom Viridiplantae; phylum Streptophyta; class Magnoliopsida; order Rosales; family Cannabaceae; genus Humulus; species Humulus lupulus. The sequence continues at coordinate 98,557,812 of NC_084800.1, forward strand.
CTATTGCTTATTGAATATGTGGATTTAAGTTTTGTTGCAGAGCCTTGGCTCACGGGTGCTATGTGGTGCATGTAAGAGAAATGAGAAGCTGGACCAGCCATGAGTTGGAGAGCTTTGGGGGCGGCGTGAATATTTGCAGCTGCTCGATTGCCACGACTAAGGTTCATGAGGAACTAGAGTCAAACCTTAATTTTGCTGCTTGGGTCAGCTTATGTTGTAATTACTTTTGGGAGTTGTAAATGCCTTTTGTAAATAATTATTTTAGGATCTCTTGTACAGACTAAAACTTTTAAATGAAAATAACTATTCCTATACTCAAAATTTTAAAACTCTTATCCGTTAATAAAAATAGGGATATTTGCCGCATAAGTACCCAATGTTTGGGTTTTGTATGCGGCATAGACTCAATGTTTATTTTTAGTGGCAAAAGTACCCAAAGTCAGTAAAACTGTAATTCTGTCAGCCTCCTCCGTTAGGTTCCGTTTTGTGATGACTGAACCAACACGTGTCATATCGTGATTGGTCCAACTCAATAATATTTTAAAAATAATTATGATTTGGACCAATAAAAACGTGACACGTGTCTGCCTAACGGAGTAGACTGACGGAATTTCAGTTGTACTGACTTTGGGTACTTTTGCCACTAAAAATAAACATTGGGTCTATGCCGCGTACAAAACCCAAACATTGAGTACTTATACCGCAATTATCCCATAAAAATAATAAGATGTGTGTGGGGTTTCAACGTCAAGTGTCCCAAACTTTTCTTGTTTGCTAAACTCATCGTGCAACAAAAGGAGAAACCGGAGAGAGACTGTTTGGAAAATGAGTAGAAAGAAAGTGTAAAAAACAATAAATTAATAAAAAAAACTAGAAAAATAGAGATAAAAATGGGTCATATACGTTAATGGAGAAACCGTATATTTGAAAACTAAAAACTAGCTAAACTGTATAAAAGAAAACTAAAACAGTAAAAATGTTAAATTTTTCGCAAGTAGAAAAAATGTAAGAAAATAATTTATTTACATATTTTATGTAAAATTCTATATTTTTTAATCAGTGTTACTATTAAATTGACTAATATTTATCTCTTTCCAATCACAAGGAATTAAGTACGAGAAATATACTTTGTTGTGAATATTGTATATATTTAGAATCTCTTATAAATAATTAAATTTTTTTAAATAATTTATAGTATCGAAAAAATAATTTAAATACTTTATTGCACACTTATTTATTTTTTTATATATACATTTTCAACTATATAAATTATTTAAATTTTTAAAAAATTTTACTGTATGTGCAACGGACACGGTGATATTTTTATTTTTTTGAAAATCTATTCAAGAAAACTATTGTATTATAGGTGTAGGTACAAGTGTAATGTAGAGAAGATTCTCCCAAAATAATTTACAATATTTTTCCAAATTTCTAAAACGGAACGGCAGGAGCCGGTGCCCGCCATAGTACTTAAAACTCGACCATTTTTGTGATTAAGCTCTTGGTATTTTCATCGTGGGCCTTCAAGTAAGCACAATTGGGCATTACTGTGCTCAACCCAATTAGCCCATTTTCCAGCAAGGCTGCGACTCAAGCCGTATACCTCTCGAAACGTGAAGTAAACAGTGGTTCAGGCTCATTTGAACTGATCTCATCTCATTCTCTTCTACTGAACCATCGAGAAAAAAAAAATAAAAACAAACCCGGCTCTAGAAACCAGAATTTCCCGCCCTTAACAAAACTAGTGTCCTCCATCCACATTCCACACGCATTTCTTCTCTGTCATTCCACCTTTACATATAATATACATATATATATTTGAGGAGAATTTTCTGGTTCGCTGAAATGGAAAGTAAGTAAGCACTAGAAAAAATGGAAGCTGAGCGAAGAAGAGCCAGAGTTCGAAAGGCACTCTCTGATTGCTCCAACACCAACGCCAACGCCAACGCCACCACACCATCTTCTCAGTCTTCCTCTCTACGTCTCAAGCCCCAGAAGCACCTCTTATCCTCTTCTATTAAGAAGTTCCTTACCAACAACGACGGCAAGTCCGCCAACAGCACCGACGTTTCACAGAATGTCTCTCTTCTCCCACCTTCGGTTGCTTCCCCTTTATTGCGGACTCCCATGTTGTCTTCTGCTTCCGGTATTGTCTTCTTCTTCTTCTTCTTTTTCCAGTACATAGATATCTAATTCAGCTTCAAAATCTAGGGTTTGTTCTAGATTTTTATTCTTCGAGAATTCGATTAATCTAATTTTTGTTCTAATGACTTTTTGAATGAATCTTATGTCGGTTTTCTGAATTATTGGTTCTCTGGCTGTTTACCACAGCCTTAATACATGTATCTTTCTGAACTGAAATTAATTAGGATTTAAATAATTACTTGAGTTCTCATTTTTTATGATTAATCCGTGCTAATTTCAGTTTATCTATATTGGGGTTTGTATAAACTCGAGCTTTGCTGGAGTCAAATTTTGTACTGTGATGGAAATACTGCCATTTTTTATTTATTCAAGAACTTATGGTGAATTCCATGTTCTGAATTGCAGATAGAGGTAATTCCGAGGCTCTCGAGCCATGTTCGGTTAACACTCGTAGACAGACCATTGAGAAAAGGAAGAGGAAAAGACCCCCAACTGAGGTTGAGGACGTTATAATAGCAGAGAAAAGGAGGAACCGAGGAAAGGAAAATGTTGACCCCAATACTTGCACTCCTGCAACAAAGAAGATTGAGTAAGTATCTAAGTTACTTGGATCTTTTTTATTTTCTTCCTGTTTTGTATTTATAGTCTATCTTGATTGATGTACAGCGTCACTCAATCTACAGTCCAAAAGGAGAACATATCAAAATCAGAGAATCTTTTCCCACCTCCGATTGCATCTGAGGCTCTTGAGCCATGTTCAGTTAATAGTCGTAGACAGATTACTGAGAAAAGGAAGAGTGAAATACCCCCAACTGAGGAGCTTTCTGAGGACGTTATAATAGCAGAGAAAAGGAGGAACAAAGGAAAGGAAAAAGTTGATCCCAATCCTTGCACTCCTGCAACAAAGAAGATTGAGTAAGTATCTAAGTTAATTGGTTCTTTATTATTTTCTTCCTGTTTTGTACTTATAGTCTATCTTGATTGATGTACAGCTTCACTCAATCTACAGTCCAAAAGGTGAACATATCAGAATCAGAGTATCTTCTCCCACCTCCCATTGTATGTGAGGCTCTTGAGCCATGTTCAGTTAATAGTGGTAGACAGATTACTGAGATAAGGAAGAGTGAAATACCCCCAACTGAGGAGCTTTTTGAGGACGTTATAATAGCAGAGAAAAGGAGGAACAAAGGAAAGGAAAAAGTTGATCCCAATCCTTGCACTCCTGCAACAAAGAAGATTGAGTAAGTATCTAAGTTACTTGGATCTTTTTATTTTCTTGCGGTTTTTTATTTATAGTCTACCTTGATGGATGTACAGTGTCACTCAATCCACAGCCCAAAAGGAGAACACATTAGAATCAGTCTATCTTCTCCCACCTCCGATTGTTTCCTCTCCATCGCAGCCTAGGTCATTGTCTGTTTCAGGTATATTATCTATTTTTGGATCCAAATGTAGGGTTTATTCTTGATTTTGGCTTGAGGGAATTTAATATATCCAGTTGTTGTTTTATGAACTGTTGAATCTGATGTCGTTCTTCTGGGAATTATTGGTTCTCTGGCCTTCACATTTTGATTTCTAATTGCTGCATTCATGGATTTACTGTTTTTCTTCTGAATATATTAGTTTCAGCATAATTACTTTGGCTATGTGATGAGAGCAGAAAGTTAGAAAAGGTACATAACACAGGGAAGGGAAAGTGTACATGAATGGGAGGGCTCTTATTTTGCTGTCTTGTATGAGATAAAGTAGCGGATAAGTCCAATTATGAAAGGATTAAAATCTGGTAAAATGGATTGTTAATTCGACTTTCCATTGTTGTCTCTTACCAAACAATTTTTTAAGATTTTGTTATCGTGAATGTGTTTGCCAAACTTTATTCTTCAGCATTGGGTTTAGTAGGGATTTTGTTCCATTTCATATGTTTAAATGTACACTTGAGCTATATTTGAGTTGAAATTTGACTCTGCAAATTATTTCTCAAGTTATAGGAACATTGTCATCTAATGTGATTGTTTGTGGTTCATCAACTTATGCAAAAATTCTAATGTCTAAATTTCAGGTAGACATGGTTTTGAACCTTTCGAGCCATGTTACAGTCGTAGGCGGACTGCAGAGAAAAGGAAAAGTACAACAGAGGCAAGCGATGGACTTTTGAAAGATACGTTAATAGCACATAAACGCACGAGCAAAAGAAAGGCCATTGCTGAGCCTGTAAGTTGTCCTGCAACAAAGATCCGGAAGATTGGGTAAATATTTAAGTTAGTACCATGTATTTTTTTCCTGTTTGATACATGTAATCTTGATAGATGTCCTAGATTTTGATGGACATTTGAAACTCTGATTTTTTGTGCAGCCAAATATAATTTATCTGATTTGAAAAGTTCTTTTATGTAATCAAATATTTGCCTCCCGATGTCTCTCTTTGCTTTCAAAACAGGGAGAATGTAAAGGAAGCTGGTGGTAATAATTTATCGAAGGCAAACACAGTTCCAACTAAAAAGGTTTGTTTTTAAAATGATTTATTCCTTTCTTTGCAGGGAGCCCTTTACCATTATTGTATCATTGTATGAGCTATGAAGCTATTTTCCTGCGTCAGAAATGAGTTTGTTTGATTCGCAAGCTAAAGTTTGTCTAATGATTTTTGCCAAAGCAGGGTCAGAAAGATGCTGCCAAGCATGCCTTGTCACAAGAATTTATAGAGCAGCAGAGAGCTAACTTTGCAGAAATTGATGCATTTGAACTACCAGAGGCAAGTGATGAACTTTTGAATGACACGTTAATAGGACATAAACGCAAGAGCAAAGGAAAGGCCATTGCTGAGCCTGTGAGCTGTCCTCCTGCAACAAAGAACCAGAAGACTGGGTAAATATTTGAGTTAGTACTATGTATTTTCTTCCTGTTTGATCTATACATGTAATCTTGACAGATGTACTAGATGTTGATGGACATTTGACATCTGATATTTTGTGCAGCCAAATATAGTTTATTTGATTTGCGAAGTTCTTGTATGTAATCTAATATTTGCCTCCCGATCTCTGTCTCTCTTTGCTTTCAAAACAGGGAGAACATAAAGGAAACTGGAGGTGATAGTCTATCGAAGGAAAACACAGACCCAACTAAAAAGGTTTGTTTTTAGATTGATCTATTCCTTTCTTTGCAGGGAGCTCTTTACCATTATTGTATTCCTGCTTTAGAAATGAGTTTATTTGATTCTCAAGCTAAAATTTGTCTAATAATGTCTGCCGAGGCAGGGTGCCAAGCATGCCTTATCACAAGAATTTATCGAGCAGCAGAGAGCTTACTTTGCAGAAATTGATGCATTTGAACTACCAGAGGAAGAGGTTGATTCTATTTCAGAGTAGGACTAACAGCAAGAGTTATATAGTTTTACCATTTTAGACTAAGAATAAGCAACATAGCCTTTCTGTATAGTTAACGAAGGTATGCGCTTAAATGTTCTGGCCAGGTTTACATTTCCTATTAACAACAGCTCAGCACATTAGATCCTTCTTGCAGATAAAGTTAGTTTTAGTATAGCCACAGTATTTGGATTTTTTTTCCGCTGTGTTCTATCACACAAAATCATGTTCTTGCATTTGTGAATCACTGATTTAATCTCATTATACATGGATCCAATCACAACTCGTCTTTAGTCTCCTCCATTCAACAGATTGTTTAAAACTTTAACTATGACTAGTCGGTTATTTTACTTGTAATCCTTTTTTTAGTGGATAGAGTGTAAAAGTTTGATTGGCTTTGCTTTATTTGCTGGTCGCGCATTTGGTTGGCAGTCATGTCGCCACTTGTGCCAATTTTTCTGCAATTCTACTGGTTGTTTATTTGACGTCAACTTCATACGTCTACAATTGAAGTTACTAGCATCACATCTTGCTTCATTTTCTGTTCTATAAGATCTTGTTAAATGATGTGACTAGCCAGGTTGAAGAAAAACATAATATCTGGAATCGAAGCAGTTACCTTCGTTGAATTAAAAAAAATCATAAAATTATATATGATACCAAAAAAAAAAAAAATCTTAAAAAAATGGCAAGTGATAAAAGGCACTTAAGAAATATATTTAGGTCATGTTTGATACAATATCTTGTTAGTATTGTATCATGTTGTATTGTATTGCATTGCATTGCATTGTTCAATATACCTAATACAATACAATGTGATAAATAAAATTAAACAATAGATAATACAATCTATTTTCTTGGTATTAAATAATACAATCCATATTGTATGTATTGTATAAAAATTAAACATTGTATTATAATACAATATAGATACACTACCAAATATTGTACTGTATTCAGCTAATATGATACAGTTTTTGTACGTGTACCAAACATTCCCTTATGTCCCTAAAGCCCTAGATATATTTAATCATCATCCTCACTAGGAGGGTTGTTTAAAGAATTACCGTTATATCTGTTATATCCATCCATATCGTGCGAACTAGGGGTGTTCATTGGATGACATCCAATGTTTTTAAGCCCATCCGATCCGATCCAATCATCCAATTGGATGTTGGATTTTTGGAACCGATCCGATCCAATCATCTTGAACCAACTGATCCGATCCGATCCAATGGATGATTGGATCGGTTCGGTTCCATCCATTGGATGCATCCATTGGTTATCCGTTGGATAAGATCGGATCCATTCGATCTTTTAAAACCTTTATTTAGGCTGATTTTTTTTAAAAAAAAAAATATTATTTCAATTATAAAAACACTAATTACTCATCCAAATAATAAAAATATTTAATTGTAATGATTTAGAAGTTTACAACACAAATCTAATATAAAATTAAAAACATAAGTCTTAATAATTTGTAGGAATCCAACATAAAATTACAATAATACATTATAATTAAATAAAAAAGTTTAGTACATCAAATATAATATATGTAAACAGTAAATGTAATAAAATATAATATATTTTAACTTAAAAAAAAATATATAATATATTTTTTATCTGAATATTAATTGGATGGTATTGGATCATTATTGGATTGGATCGGTCGGTTGGATCCATTGAATTTACATGTCATCCAAGAACCGACCGATCCAATATTGGATTTTTAAAAATGTCATCCGATCCAATCCAATCATGATTGGATATCCAATTTTTAGCCGTCGGTTGACATTGGATCAGTCGGTTTGTTATTGGATCGGATCGTTTCTGCACAACCCTAGTGCGAACCAACTTCTTCCTTCAACACTATTATTTTTGTAGTTATCATAAGATTCATAACAAGTACTCATACGAAAACATTAAATTAACAATTTATCACATGGGTAATAATGAATTACATATATAGATTTATTATTTTAGTGCAAATGTGTTAATTTTATATTTTAGGAATTTTTGTCAAAAAAAAGCCCAGCCAGATTGTAACTCGAATTTAGAAAAATGGAACAAAAACTTTGGTGCTCGGATTTGTACCGACTAATGTTTCTCTACGTGTACGTCTAGATAAATTTTATTATCATTTTTTGACACAAGAAGAAATCAATGATTGAATCTTAATTTATGCACCTGGATAATGGGAGAAGTGCCTCTAACAAGTTCCCAAGGAAATGGTTCTTTCCATGCCAAAGTCTTGTGCTACTGCAAATAATAATAATCCAATATAAATAGTGCAATAATGCATTCGGCTAATTGCGTTCTTTAAAACAGTTCGGCCACACGGTTAAATTTCCTGTGTTTATAGATATGAGCTGATTATGTAGCAGGGACGAGCATCTATATATAAACCAAACGTTATTACACACAATGCATTTGATTGAATATGCTTACATTACCTCTCCCCAAACGTATTTCATACTCCTTATTTGAACTAAGGGAATTTAATTTTCACCTCCTCTCCTCCTCTAGTTGACTTTTCTGCAATTAATTCTGACTTCGCCTTGGCTTCCCGTAAGAGGACTGATGTTTCCCATTTTGATCATACCCTTAGCGAAGGCCTTCAAGAATGCCTCATTGTTGTTTGCGTATCTTTCAACCAGAGAATCAACAGAAGTTCCATTGAAGAGAGCCTGGTCTGAATGTAGAAGACCCTTCTTTTTCAACAAGTTCTTGAAGTATAGGTTATCGAAATGAGTTGGAGTTTGGAGGTCAAGGTCTGCGAGGTTGTCATCATTCCCACTTGTTGGACAATTTCTCTGCAACGACCTGGCGAACGAGGCGTCGATGGTGTTTGTGTCGTTGTAGATGCGTGCCCGGAATGATGTGCATCTAGCCAGGCCAATGGTGTGCGAACCTGCCATCCAAATCCATCAAATAACTTTCCCATTTCACAATCTTGGGGCCAATGATCAAGATCTTGGTTTGAAAGGCTTAAATATGATTTTGATGTTATCAGAAAGTGTCCTTGCATTATTTATTAAGGAGAATTGTTGAAGTCCAAATACCTGAGAGAGCTACTAAGTTCTTTAAGGAAAGCCCTTGTGCAGAGAAACTTGATATAAGACGACTTATGTTCGAAGTTGGTGCGGGAATAGACGTGTTTGCAAGGCTCCTGCTAGCAGTGGTAGAGTCTCTTCTTCCCAACCTAACTTTCCAAGACCGGCCTCCTAGCTGCAAATAAGATTATAACCATGTAAACTAGCCAAGTAACGACATGAACACATGTTTTTGCCTTTTATATTTGTAGAAAGGATAACAGATGGGCTTACATGGACAACAGAATCACGGGCAGCAATGGCTAGAATATCAGCACAAGACACTACTCCCGGGCAGGCTTTCTCTAACTTGGTCTTAATGTGGTCGACCACTTCGAACCCTCTGACAGAGTTGTTGTTGGGAGCTGCTGTTTTCTCTCCCACGAAGTTGGCCGTATCATCTAACAAAATAGACCCGTCACAGCCCTGAAAACAAAAGCTCATCCCTATTAAGTACTAGTCATGTTTGTACACCCAAAGGAGAAAAATGTAGGTTAAGATCGAGCTGAACTCACATTGACAAAACAGTCATGGAAATGGAGTCGGAGTAAGGAAGCACCGACACGTGTTTCGTTTTCTATGGCGGCTGCTACTTCGGCCTCGACAATGGACAATGCTTGAGGACATGTCTTGGAGTAGTGCTTTGGAGTGAGCTTGCCATCAGCACCAAAAAATGCAGTGGCAACAATCATAATAATTAGCAGATCAAGGGAGTTGAAAGAACCCATGTAATTACACTTGCACACTTTACAACCAGAGCAAAATGGCTTGGGGGCCATTACAAAGGCCATTTATAATTTTTTTTTGGGAATTTACTTTTTTGGTAAGCTATGTTTTTGTAAATTATTATTTTGGTACCCTCTGTTTTCAATAATGCTCATATGGTACTTTGTATTTTAAAATCGTACATATTTGGTACCCTAAACTCAGATTTGATAGATAAAATTTTGTCAATATGATCAAACTGTCATCAATTATATGTAATTATGTAATTAAATTTAAATTTGTAACTTACATAATTGACAGCAGTTTGATTAAATTGATAAAATTTTATTAATTAAATTTGAGTTTAGGGTACCAAATATGTACGATTTTAAAATACAGGGTACCATATGAGCATTATTAAAATCAGAGGATACTAAAATGATACTTTGCAAAAACACAAGGTACCAAATGGTTACCTACCATTTTTTTTAATTATATTTTACATGTATATTTTTCTTAAGGATTATACTTTTTGACTTTATATTTTGTCTCATTACTTGTTTGGATCATATGTTTTGACAAATTATTTTTTGGACCATATGTTTTGTAAAATAGTTAAAATAGAACCCTAAACTCAATTTTGATGAAGAAAAAATTGAATATAATAACAACACAGTTTTTAAGCAGAATGATTTTATTTTTGTTCTAAATTGTTAGATTGGTAAATTATTTGTGATTTTAGTTGAGAAAACATTGACCAAAATCGTATTTAGGGTTCTATTTTAACCATTTTACAAAACATAAGGTCCAAAAAGTAATTTGTCAAAACACAGCGTCCAAACAAGTAATAGAAAAAAACATCCTTTTTTTAATTTAGGACACTGCCACCTTTTGACCTCTATCCTCTGTCCATCACTATATATATATATATATATATATAAATATATATATATTAGGTAAAGGTCTTGAATTAATTTTATTTAGAGAGTTTATTAATTATTTTTATTAAATTTTTATGATTGTCGTATAAAAAAATAACATAAATATATTAAATTTTTTTTTTTAAAAAGCATTGTTTATGTTTTTTTTTAAATCATACGATAACCTTTAAATCACAAACTATATTATTTAAGGTACAAAATATTCACGACACTATTTAAATCACACTTCAATGATTGGAGAAAAAAATTATTTATTCTTGATAGAACATAAATGCTATTTTAATTTATTATTTAGTTACACAGTCATATTATTTGTACACACACGATAAGATATATATTTATTATGTATTATATGTTATTGTTATAATAATATTTTATAACATTTGAATTTGTATTAATATAATTATTAAATATTTAGTTTTGTATTAATATTATTATTATAATAATATTTTATATTAATATAATTAAGAAATATCTAATTATATTTTATAATATTTAAATTTATATTAATATAATTAATAAATATTTATCTTTAATTAATTTAAAAAATATATATTATGTTAAATATTTAGAATATTATGTTAAAAGTTAACAAAAAAAATCCATTTAAAACAAAATATTTAAAATATGAAAATTTCTTTTATTACACTTTTTATATCAAAGATGGACACTTCTTTTGTCCCACACTTGCTTTTAAGGGACTAAATCTTTCATAGATTTTTAACCATTAAATTAAGCTATAAAGATTGTCAGCCATTGTTTTTAACCATCAGATCAATTTATTTTGTTAAAATACCACACTACCCTTTTGGTGGGGTCTGTTACTCTTTATCATTCAATTGCTTAAAAAATAAAATAAAAGCAATCTTTCGTCTCTCTTCTCCCCTCCCTTCCAACATTCGTGCATGCCCTTCCATCTCACTTCAAAAGAACATTTTTGCCTTCCCATCTCAATCCTTATTGGCATGGCTGGTGTAACCTAAATAATGCAACTCTAACTCAGCGGACCCAGTCGATTCACTACTCCACCCAACTTCCTAGTCGACTCTAACTCTAAATCTCCCTTTCCTGTTGTGCTCGTTGCCATGAGCCACAAGGCAACATTTATATTCCATTCTCTCTTTCTGTTTCCAACTCCATGTTATTTTCTTTACTAACATTAATAATTTCTTCAAGTGAATGGAACTCTATTTATTTATAAGTTAATTTTTTGAAGAGCATAATCATACAAGTAGAGGGTTTGATCTTAATACGTGTATATATAATGCTAGTTTTGTTATTGAATATGTATACATGGTCAATAGAAGAAATATATTTTAGGAAAAATTTGAGTTTTTAGTTTGTGCAAAGTATATTGTTTAATCAAATGTCTTATTGGAGTTTTCCCATATAATTCATCATATCTGAGGTTGATTATTTAATAAAAATATCTCAAATAAAATCCCTGCATCAAGACTTAGAGATTGAATTTGGAAGTTGAAAATTTGTGGATGATTTGAAGAACTCTTTCCCTAACTATGAAGGATTTGTCCATCTATGTCAGGGAGACGAATATAGAGTTGTCACAGTAATGTTACAATATATGTTGTATTATTGATAAGCTTCCATATGTTCAGTATTATGAAGGTGCTGGATGCATATTTCCCCTCGCCAAGGAAATGAGTGAAGCTAAAATAAATTTGTTTCTGATTGGAGAGAATTATGTTGATGAACTTATCACTTTATAGTTATTTTTCATGCATTTGGAGTTATTAATAATTCTGAACTTCCATTTTTTTATTACTGAAATGTGTCATCAGAATTGTGTGAAGAGCTTACAATAATTGCTCATGGATTAAAGGAAGCTTGGATATCATACTAGGTGATTTCTTTGTAGATATTGTTTTCGTTTTATTCTTGTTAATACTTCACTCTCTTTTACACAAATTTTGGTCTGGTTCTCAATATATTTATGATAATGGATTTGTTTGCAGTCAGTAATAGCTCACATGTATTTGTATCAACTACTCTTTTCCAAATTATCTTTATTTTTAACAAGAAGTTATAGAAAAGTTGAGATGATTTGAGATTGTTGGTAATTAATTAGGCTGTGTTTGGTAAAATTTTTGTTTTTGAATTTTTTAAACACAAAAGTAGAAATATTATTTTTATTTTTGTTTTTTATTTTTAAAAAATAAAAATATATTTGATAACTATTTTTGTTTTTAAAAATAAAAAATAATAAATTCGTTTGATAACTTTTATTTTTATGTTTTGTTTATCAATATAAAATAAGGTGGTGATTTAAAGAAGAGGAAAAAAAAAAACTAAAAGTTGAAAACAATTTAAAAAAAATTTAAAAGTGAAAATTTTATATTTTCAAAATTTAATAAATTTTTTTTAAAATTTAAAAAAATTAAGAAATAAAAATAGTGTTACAAAAACTATTTTGTGCTTGATTATCAAATTTTTAATTAATTAAATAAAAAACTGTTTTTTTAATAGTTACCAAACAACACCTTAGCTTTTGGTAGTATTGAAGGAAAAAATGTCATACATACATGGTAGGGACTTTAATTGTTGATCTCACACAATATGTGCATCGATAGTGACTTGGTCTCAAATAATATAAATGATAGAGATTGATATTGCTAAAAAAATGTGGCTTATCTATAGAACATTATTGTGAACTTTAATTGATCAATACAACTTATTTATGAGACTTTCATTTAAAATTTTGAATTTAATTTAATTTGTTATTCCAAATTTTAATTAACTAAAATTTGTAGCTGAATTAGAAAATTAATCTTAATTAAAATTGACTAAGTTTCTAATAAATTAAAATTCTTTCTAAATTCAAATCAATCAATCACATATTCTATTTCTACTAAAAAATAGTTGATTCATAATTCAACCAATTATGTTTTCAGAAACATATTTTTCACACACTAAATTTAGATTCTTATTAATCACTTTTTTAAAAAAATTTCTAATCGTGAACCAATCGGGTTTTAAATAACTTTAATTATTTTGCTCTTTTTTTTCAGTTGAGTTTATTACCCATGATTGATGATTCATATATTCAAACAAAATTTTGACAAATAATTAGTTTTTTTTTATTATTATTCTTATATTCTTTACTAACTAGTTTTAATATAATATAAAATAGTAAGAAAAGTTTTAAATGAATAAAAAAAATTATACAAAAATATTTGTTTTCGAAATTATATTTTTATTATTTACGTTTTAATTTTAAACTTTAAATTTTAATTTTTAATTTGAGAATTGAAGTGACACATTTAAAAATAATTTAATTTAATCTAAATTGATAGGTTTTTATTATTTAGGTCAAAAGCCTACAATCGGCATCACTTCGATGTGGTAGCTTATGACAACCTTAATTAACTATAGAGTATTTTGGACTTAATCAACGGCCGGAGTAACACCCATGGTGTTATAAGATCAATAATCACACTTATAAATAGTGTTCTTGTTGACTTTAATGGTCAAAAGGTCCCGATCAGTATCAATTGACACAATCGCACCCCAATTTAGTAGTTAATGGAAACCTTAACTATTTATGGGGCATTTTGGATCTAATCAACTGTCGGATTGCCACCTACAATGTTCCAAGATAAGCAATCGCACTAACAAAGAGTGTTCATGTTGACTTAAGTGGTTAAAATGCTCCGATCAACGTCAATCGCCACTGATCTCACCTGAGGTAGTAGTTTATGGAAACCCTGATAATTATAAGGTATTTCCCTAATCAATAGTCATATGCTCCAATATCAACAATCACACATAAAAAGTATGTCCCTGCTGGCTTTAATGGTCAAAAGTCTTGGATTGGTATTGACCGACGCCCATCTCTCCCCAAAGTAGTTTTTATGGAAATCTTGGGCAATTATGTGGTATTTCAAACCTAATCAATTGTTAGATTTTCAACTACTATGAAAATATGTTATCACCGTGATTTTATTATGCAATTAACGTACAAATTAACCAGTACTATACTATCGACAATGACTATGTTTCGTAAAAAAAATATATCAATCACAAGAAAACTACAACTAATTAATGTTAAACATTCAACCATCTAATTTTTCAAATATATTAGCAAAAATAAATAATGTTAAACATTCTGCTATCTAATTAATTTGATGGTCAAATACAATGGCAAAAATAATTAATGCTAAACATTATTCTACTATTTTTTTAAGAAAAAAAACATCTATTTTTTTGTCCATAAACATCTAATTTATCTTATTGTCAAATACATTGGCAAAATTAATTAATGCCAAACATTCTACCATTTATGAAGCTTTTTTGTTTAAGAAAAATATCTGATTAACCTTATTTTCAAATACATTGGCAAAAATAATAATTGTTAAATATTCTACCAGCTATAAAAGTTTTTTTTTAAATACCGCTTAAGAATTAGAAAACACAGTTCTAATAACCCATTAACAATAAAATATATTCTCAAATAATTCAATCATTGCAAAACTAAAAAAAATAAAAACAAAATTGATATTCAAAGTATTTTATCTGAGATTTATCAGATTAAACAAGGTTACAAGATGCTTTGTCTGTTAGAAATTTATTGGGGTCACAATTGTATATATAAAATGTGTGTTGGGTCATCAAATAAAATAAGTCAAATTTATGTGGTATATTTTGGAATAAAGTTTATGACTTAAGTGTATGTTTGTCATGATTTTAATATGTGGATACCAATTAGACAATTTCTGATTTGATGAGGGACCAAATTAGAAATAGTTAATAAATATTACTAACTCCTTTGGCAGTTGGTAATATAATGGGTAATGGTCCCCATTTTTGCATCGTATCGTATTTTTTTTCAGAACCCTGAATCCCCATCATCAGGAAAATAAGGCTTCAAAGGTTTTGATGCAAAATTGGAAGATCATACCATTTTTCAAGCGATTCAATGGACTCCGGTACGCTTCCGCTAACCTTTGGCTATTTATTGTTTGATTCTCTTGAATTAATTAGGGCTAAATTCAGATTACAGTATTCTAACATTTGGTACCAGAGCATCCCTGAATTAATTTTTGAAAATGATAGTATTGATCTTCCATAAAATTTATTTTTGCAATCCTTTATATATATATATATATTTTATTAGTTCATATGCGATTTTGCTAATCTTGAATATATATATATATAAGTAATATATACAGTCTGCCGATTACTGTGTATATGTATGAATATGTATTACCTGCCGATTACAATCTGTCGATTACATGCCCTATATGTATGAATTTTTTTTTATTTGCAATCCTTTAAGACGACGGCAGGTATTGTCAAGTGGTTTTTTTTTTTTTTTTTTTTTTGGATTACTTATATATATATACATGTATGAAAGTAATTTCATAAAAAAAAAAACAATCATTGGTTCCATTGATACTGTAATGCGATTGCTTATATTTGAGTAGAATTTGATACAGTAAGCATTTTTTTTTATATACGAGGAATTGCTTATATACAGTTTATTAATTTTGAAATAATATAGGAACAATTTAATTCAAATTTTGGTTTTAGAATTTATTAAGGATATTTAATATTTAGTTAAATTAATTGAAACAAAATATCACCAAAGTGATCTCTTTTGTGTAAATTAATTTAATAAAAATATTAAGATAATTGTGTGTATGTAATTCATGTGTTTATTAACTGACCCAAAGGTAAGTTAATATTTGACAGAGTTTCATACATACATATGGTGATAAATGTGTGACAATTATAATGTATTTTTGTGTGAATAATATGTTAGTCCAAAGATTGCATATTATTTGGCATAATTTATTGTCAATGTTTGATCGCTATAACAAGAGTACCGCTTACAATTAATATTATTGTCCAAAGACTTGATATTAATGATGTGTTTGGTATCTTGAGATGGGATTAACCATAATTTGAATTTATTGTTTTATTTGGATTCTTATATGAGCATGTTATTTATGTAATTGTACTGTTCTATTTTCAGTTGTTGCTACTGTATCTGCTAATCTTAATTCAGTGCCGGTCCTTAATGGTAGTAACTTTAAGGACTGGAAGGAGAACATTTTTATTGTTCTTGGCTGCATGGATCTTGACCTTGCATTAAGGATGGATCGACCTGCTTCTCTTACAGATGCTAGTACCTCCGAGCAAAGGAGGATTTATGAGAAGTGGGATCGTTCAAACCGCATGAGTCTTATGATCATCAAGCGCGGCATACCTGAGGCTTTTAGGGGTGCGGTGTCCGAGGAGGTCACCGATGCCACAACTTTCCTTGCTGAAATTGAGAAACGCTTTGCAAAAAGCGATAAGGCGGAAACAAGTACTCTTTTAAAGAAACTTATTTCCATGAGGTTTAAGGGCAAGGAAAACATAAGGGAGTACATTATGGAAATGTCTCACCTTGCTTCAAAGTTGAAGGCACTAAAGCTTGAGCTTTCGGATGACTTGCTTGTGCATTTAGTGCTTATCTCTCTTCCTCCACAATTCAGTCAATTCAAGGTCAGTTACAACTGTCAAAGGGAGAAGTGGACTCTTAATGAGCTCATTTCATTTTGTGTTCAAGAGGGAGAAAGATTGAAGCAAGAGAAGACTGAAAGTGCTCATTTGGCAAGCACCTCTAAAGATAAGGGCAAGAAAAGGAAGAATGAGGCTGCTAATGATAAGGGTCCAGCACATAAGAAACAAACTCAAGCCAACAACGATGGTGGTTGTTTCTTTTGCAACATGAAAGGACACGTGAAGAAGGAATGTGCTAAGTACATTGCATGGCGAGCAAAGAAAGGTGCATTTCTTACTTTGGTCTGTTCTGAGGTAAATTTAGCTTCAGTACCAAGAAACACTTGGTGGTTAGATTCCGGTGCTACTACTAACATCAGTGTTTCAATGCAGGGTTGCCTGAGTTACCGAAAGCCAAGTGATGCTGAAAGAAGCATTTATGTGGGAGACGGCAAGTCGGTGAATGTGGAAGCAATAGGGCATTTTAGGTTGTTGTTAAGTACTGGTTACTATTTGGACTTAATAGATACTTTTGTTGTACCGTCATTTAGGCGGAATTTGGTTTCTGTTTCTTGTTTGGACAAATTAGGTTATTGTTGTTCATTTGGAAACAACTGCTTTAGTTTATCTATTAATTCAAATACTGTTGGAACTGGTTCTCTTATGGTTTATGACAACTTATATTTGCTTGACACCGTTGCTTCTTATAATGAAACCTTAAATGTGGAATCACGTGGTACTAAGCGTAAAATAGATAATGAAAAATCAAGTTCCTTATGGCACAAACGGTTAGGTCACATCTCTAGAAATAGAGTTGAGCGACTTGTGTCTGATGGAATCTTGGATTCAATTGATTTTTCAGACTTTGATGTTTGCATTGAATGCATCAAAGGCAAACAGACCAAAACAAAGAAATTAGGTGCGAAAAGAGCTATGGACGTCTTAGATTTGATACATACGGACATTTGTGGGCCATTTCCTACACCTTCTTGGAATGGTCAACAATATTTTGTATCATTCATAGATGATTACTCGAAATATGCGTACCTATTTCTACTTCATGAAAAGTCTCAAGTCTTGGACGTGTTCAAATCTTTTAAGGCTGAAGTTGAGAATCAACTTAGCAAAAGAATAAAGCAAGTCAGGTCTGACCGTGGTGGTGAGTACTATGGTAGATATGACGGATCAGGTGAACAACGTCCAGGACCTTTTTCCAGATATCTAGAGGAGTGTGGAATTATCCCACAGTACACTCTGCCGGGATCTCCTAGCATGAATGGTGTTTCTGAAAGACGAAACCGTACTCTTAAAGATATGGTAAGGAGTATGATCAGTCATTCAACCTTACCAGAATCACTCTGGGGAGAGGCACTTAAGACAGCAGCCTACATTTTGAATAGGGTACCAACTAAAGCAACTGCAAAAACACCTTATGAGCTTTGGACGGGGCGAAAGCCTAGTCTTAATCACTTTCACGTTTGGGGATGTCCAGCTGAAGCTAGGCCTTATAGGCCAAATGAAAAGAAGCTGGAACCCAAAACTGTGAGCAGCTACTTTATTGGATATTCTTAGCGATCTAGGGGTTTCAAGTTTTATGATCCCAAAGTAAAGAATATATTTGAAACGGGAACTGCAAAGTTTTTTGAGGATATTGAGTTTGGGGGGAGAAATACGGTTAAGGACTTTGTTTTTTAGGAGGATTTAGAATCAACCACTCTTCTTGAAGATGAGTTGATTTCTATTCCATTAGTTGATTTTGACAATGTTCAGGATTCCAATCCTGATATTGATCAAGTTTTAGATCAAGAGCAACCAAACATAGTCAATCAAACCCCAGAGGTACAAACTCAACAACCTCAAGAACAAGTGCTTTTGCGACGATCCACTAGAGAAAGAAGAAATGCTATTAATCCAGATGAATACATAGTGTATCTTCAAGAACATGAGGATGACATTGGAATGATGGAAGATGATCCAATCAACTTTCATCAAGCCATGAAAAGTTCCAACTCTCAAAAGTGGAATGATGCCATGAATGAAGAGAATAAGTCTATGCAAGACAATAAAGTTTGGGAAGTTGTCCCATTACCAGAAGGTGTAAAACCAATTGGTTGTAAATGGATATTTAAAACCAAGAGGGATGAAAATGGTAATGTGGTGAGGTTTAAGGCACGTCTTGTAGCAAAAGGCTATACTCAGAAACAAGGCATTGATTATAAAGAGACTTTCTCTTCGGTTTCATCGAAAGACTCTTTTAGGATAATAATGGCACTTGTTGCTCACTTTGATCTTGAGTTACATCAAATGGATGTTAAAACAGCGTTTCTCAATGGCGACATTGATGAGACAATTTATATGGAGCAACCAGAAAACTTTGTGTGTGGTGACCCAAAGAATATGGTTTGCAAATTAAAAAAATCCATCTATGGACTCAAGCAAGCTTCCCGTCAATGGTACCACAAATTTCATCAAGTGATTCTCTCGTTTGGTTTTGAGATAAATGATGTTGATGATTGTGTGTATCACAAGTTTAGTGGGAGTAAGTGCATATTTCTAGTTCTATATGTCGATGACATATTGCTTGCCACTAATGATATAGGCTTATTGCACGAAACCAAGAGATTTCTATCTAAGCATTTTGAGATGAAAGATCTTGGTGATGCCTCTTTTGTTTTAGGAATTCAAATACATCGAGACCGTTCTCGGGGTATTCTTGGATTATCACAAAAGAGCTATATCGATAAAGTACTCAAAAGGTTTGGCATGCAAGATTGTAGACCAGGTGATACCCCTGTCGTTAAAGGAGACAAATTTTGTCTTAAGCAATGCCCTAAAGGAAGCCTTGAAATTCAAGAAATGCAAAAGATTCCCTACGCTTCAGCTGTTGGGAGTCTAATGTATGCTCAAGTTTGTACGCGTCCAGATATAGCGTACATTGTTGGAGTATTAGGCAGATACTTAAGCAATCCAGGAATTGATCACTGGAAAGCAGCCAAAAAGGTTATGAGATATTTGAAGAGAACAAGAGATTACATGCTCACATATAGGAGGTCAGATCACTTTGAGATCATTGGATATTCTGACTCCGACTTTGCGGGATGCCAAGATAGTAGGAGATCCACTTCAGGCTACATATATCTGTTAGGTGGTGGAGCTATATCATGGAGGAGTGCAAAACAAACACTCATAGCTTCATCTACCATGGCAGCAGAGTTTGTTGCATGTTATGAGGCATCCAACCATGGTATATGGCTGAGAAATTTTGTCACCGGGCTGCGCATTGTGGATGGAATAGAAAGACCACTTAAGTTGTATTGTGACAATAAATCAGCTGTATTATATTCCAACAACAGCAGGAGCTCGACGAAGTCAAAACATATTGACATCAAGTTCCTTGTTGTTAAAGAAAGGGTACAGAGTGGACAGATTTGTATAGAACACTTAGGTACAAACTCCATGATTGCAGACCCCCTTACTAAGGGTTTGCCACCCAAGGTCTTTCGTGAGCACACTGCTCGTATGGGTGTTTTAGAGTATGAGGATATCTAGATTCAGTGGGAGTTTGTCTTTATTATCCTTTGTGTTTTATTAGTTTCATGAAACTTATGTATTTAGATATTTTTCTGATCAGACTTTATGTTATTAAGTTTATTTCACTTTTTACATTAAGCTAAAGTTTTGATCTCTATAAAGTAAAGTAGGACCAATTGAAAATTGACATGAATAGATCACCATGCATGTAATTTTCATACCACATTATCATGATTGATCTATGTCATTTGGCTATGTTGATGTATGTGACCATTGATGGGTTTAGTTGTGATTGATACAACGAAAATCGCTTTGATCCTATGTTGATATAGTTAATGGACGAGATTGCATATGCCTATGGTTATGATGACAAAGTTATGAGCTCAATAAGGTTAACACATTTATATATATAAATATGTGGCCCAGTGGGAGATTGTTAGAAATTTATTGGGGTCACAATTGTATATATAAAATGTGTGTTGGGTCATCAAATAAAATAAGTCAAATTTATGTGGTCTATTTTGGAATAAAGTTTATGACTTAAGGGTATGTTTGTCATGATTTTAATATGTGGATACCAATTAGACAATTTCTGATTTGATGAGGGGCCAAATTAGAAATAGTTAATAAATATTACTAACTCCTTTGGCAGTTGGTAATATAATGGGTAATGGTCCCCATTTTTGCATCGTATCGTATTTTTTTTCAGAACCCTGAATCCCCATCATCAGGAAAATAAGGCTTCAAAGGTTTTGATGCAAAATTGGAAGATCATACCCTTTTTCAAGCGATTCAATGGACTCCGGTACGCTTCCGCTAACCTTTGGCTATTTATTGTTTGATTCTCTTGAATTAATTAGGGCTAAATTCAGATTACAGTATTCTAACAGCTTTGTCCAGTTCAAGAATCTGTTTACTGGCAGTTCGTTTGGAATCGGCTATCTATACCTAGACATAAATTCATACTTTGGTTGACTATGGTGGATGGATTGCAAGCTAGAGCGAGATTGATGAAACATAATGTTTGCAATATTGTCAACTGTGTTATCTGTGGTGTTGATATAGAAAATGTTTCGCATTTATTCTTTGATTGTTTGTTTAGTAGCAGGGTGTTACAAGGAATCAAAAGTTGGTTACATTGGAACTCTCCCGCTACTTCATTAAAAGGTCTGATTAGAGGCCTTAGTCGCAGCAAATATGGAAGATTCAAAAAGCTTGTTTGTGCAGCAGCCATTGCTGCTATGGTTTATCATATTTGGCATAACAGAAATGAAGGATTATGGCATTTCAGAAGTAGGCGAGTGGATCTCACTGTATAGCATATAAAAAATGAAGTTAAATATAGGATAATAAGGACTATGTTAAGAAAATGAATACTATATTTAGATATTCCTATATTAAGAGTTATTAATATAGCTTTATTAAAATGAGGAAATGCTTATATTAATTAGTATATATAGGACGACTAAAAAAAATAATGTGTGGTTTATATGGTTTAGAAAAACTTATAAATTAGTTTTATGTATTCATTCTCAAATATCCCAAAACAAAAAGAAGAAAAGCTTAGAGAGAGAAAAGCTTTTGAGAGAATTTTTGTGAGAAAAAATTCTTGGGTATAATTGGGGTGTGGGTTGTGAGAAGTGTTGTAAACACTTTGTGTATTTTTTGTTTCTCAATTTCAGTAGAAGAATTGCAGCAGATTTATATATTTTTGCGTGTGTGGTATTTCCGCTATTATTTTTATTCTCACTAATCTGATTCATAAGAAAATTCGCGTAATTTTTCTCAACAGACTATGCACAGGAAGATCTCACATATAGAAAAAGATTGGTTTGCTCAATTGTAATTGTGTCTGTATAGTTTTCTTCCAGGCCTTTTTTCGGTGCTGGTTAGTTTGTATAACAGTTGAAGTTTATATACAATTTTCTGATTTACCAAAAAAAAAAAAAAAATCAAATTTGCCCAAAATTTTTTAATGCAAAACACACACATACGAACACAATTATAATATATATCAATTTTCATTACGTTTTATTCGTTTCGTGTTGCATAACATATTATTTTACTTACACGGTTGCAGATTTATTTTTACATAGCAAGTATTATAAATAAGTCCCAATTTTATACTAAATTGACCATACAACCCCCATCTGATTATGTTTTTGGACATTCAATTACACTTATGTCCCTTACTTTATTCAATCCCATCAAATATATTAATTTTATTAGTTGTCATAACAAGATAGAGCAAGTAAACAAAAGATTCCACCAATTCTAAGAATGTGACATTTGGCCAAAAAAAATAAAATGAGACCCACCTTGAATGACTTAGTCAATGGAGGGCTCGAAGAATTTCTCATAAAAGATATATATATATATATATATAGGTGTTGTTTAATATTACTTTAAAAAATAATTTTTTATTTAATTAATTAAAAATTTGATAATTAAATATATTTGGTAACTTTATTTTTATTTATTATTTAAAAATTTTTTAATTAAAATTTATTAAATTTTGATAATAAATTTTTTTCAGTTTCAATTTTTTTTAACTGTCGACTTTTTTATTTTATTTTTCATCTATTCTTCAAATCATCTCATTTTATATTGTTAAACAAAAAATAAAATAAAAGTTATCAAATATATTCATTATTTTTTGTTTTTAAAAATAAAAAATAAAAATAATTACCAAACATATTTTTATTTTTAAAAAATAAAAAAACAAAAATAAAAATAATATTTTAATTTTTGTGGTAAAAAAATTCAAAAACAAAAACTTTACTGAACTCATCATAAAATTTGTACATGGAAAGGATTACATTGGAGTCCCGTAATAGTTACCAACATCATACGTTTTAATGACCATCTAAAATAGTATGTATGCATGTTTGTTTGCTTGCTTTGTCATTAATTAAGTAGTGTTAATCACTGATAATTGTGATGTGAACTAGGGGGATAAAGTCACATTGTCGTGAGCAATTCACTTTTACTTTTCCTTTTTTCAGTAGGTAGTACAATGATTCTTCATTATAATAAGTTCCAAAATGTCAAGTCAAGCTTTTTTCATGCCGCTGTATTCTTTTGTGTCCTCAAGTGATCGTAATTCAATGATTCGGTATGGATGTGAAATAAGATAACATTTTGTTTCGCTTCTTTTTGGTACTACTACAATCACACTTTTTTCGCTTTGGACAAATAGATTTTTTCCAAGTAAATAAAGCTCCACATGACTATGTGTATATGTGACTCGTCATTTGTAGAAGCAGCCTCCTCTAGCTCTCGATCGCATTTTCATTTTTTTGGAATTTGTTAGGTCTCTTTAGTTAGTTACCACTTTCCATCACTAGTACTATATAGAGCCTCGAAATTCAAATCATATATATGATTATATACATGCACATTTTCATGCCAGCTGTTGTCTAAAGAAAATCTCTTGTGTCGGCCATTTTAAAAGCAATAGAACAACCATAGGTTCATAGATATTTCATTCTTCTACGAAGGAGTGAGATTTACAACTCAACACAAGTGAGCAAGTGAAACTGCTATATACTAGTATAGAAGTGATACCTCAACACTTTAGAGTTGCATATAATTTATATATACAATCACGAACGCAGAGAAAAAATAATGGGGCCAATTATATGTAAACACAATTATGGGAGCCATTATATGTACATATATTTATTTTAAATTTTTAAAAAATTATATAGTATTTAAGAGGAAATAGAAGAGCTTGGGGGCTAGGCCACTCAGGGCCGGCCCTGGGCATAGGCGGGCTAGGCCCGTGCCTAGGGCCCAAAAATATCATGTAAACTCTTCAGTGTATTCAAAGAAAAAAAAAATTAAAAAAATTTACATATACAAAAAGGCTCATTTTTTTCAAATTTATTAAAACTGTCTTAGGCCCACTTTTTTTCAGAACCAGCCCTGATGCCACTTTTGTCCCCTAACTCTGTCATTGTGTATACATATACTAGTAATGATATATAATATTTTTAATATATTGAATTTTATCTTAAATAAATGTGATGAATTCAAAACATTAACTATATTAATGGGTGTAATATTTTGGTACATATTCAATTACATTTATCATTACTCACATGTACACAAACAAACATAAGAATGACTACAATATATAGATCAGGTCAAGGATTATTATTACTGTTATGGCAGTATGTCTTTGTACATGGCAGCTTAATGCAAAGCTGGAATAGTTGGATACACTTGAGCCACTCATGGAAATTAGAACTTTCAGTAGAATTTGAACGAATGGGCTTGAGAGTTTGTTGGCTCAGATGGGTAAGGGTCATAATTCATAAGCCCAATACTGTTTTGATACTCAAGAAAGTTTATGTGTATTTCTCTGAATTCTGATTTTGGACTGCCATGTGTTGGTTTGAAAATATAAAAAGAAAGATGTCCAGCAAGCTAGCAGCAAAAGTAGACATTTAACACAATAAATGTAGATGCAGTCTAGCATAATATGATCCATGCATAAGGGATACCCAAAACGTTTTTCTCATTCTCTTGGGTCTTCCACTATATATCCTGGTCGTCAATCCAATCTAGTGGGTGGGCACCCTATCGTCTTCCCAATATAAGAGATAAAGAACAAGATATTTCTCTTATTGTCTCTTTTTCACCCTATCCTTGTTTCATTTAAGAGAGTCCCACCGGTGACCAAATTTTAGGCATGTATGACACTAACAATACACTACAAGAAAACAAGTTATTACCGGCGGAGAAAACTGCCGGCAATAGTCAGAAAAACCGCCGGTAATTATCTAATTTTTCCTTTATTTAAAATAAATTATTTAATTAATACTTAATTATTTATTTATTTAATATTCATTTAATTATTTATTTATCATATTATTAATTTAAATCTTTCCTAATTATTTAATTAATTATAATTAAATTAATTAATTATTTATTTAATTATTTATCTATTATCTAATTTTTCCTTTACTTAAAATAAATTATTTAATTAATACTTAATTATTTATTTATTTAATTATTTATTTATCATATTATTAATTTAAATCTTTCCTAATTATTTAATTAATTAGTTAATTATTATCTAATTTTTGCTTTATTTAAATAAATTATTATTATCTAATGTTTACTAATTATTTAATTTATACTTAATTAATTAATTATTTATTTATTTAATTAGTTATCTATTATATAATTTTTCCGTTATTTAAATAACTTATTATTATCTAATGTTTACTAATTATTTAATTTATACTTAATTAATTAATTAATTAATTATTTATTTATTTAATTAATTATCTATTATCTAATTTTTCATTTACTAAAAATTTATTTGTTTAATTAATACTTAATTATTTATTTATTTAATATTCATTTAATTAATAATAAATAAATAAATCATTTATTTATTTATTTATTCCACATATTTAATTATAACTATTTTAAAAGCTGAATAATTAATATGTAATTTATTGAAATTATTTTTATTTAATTAATTATATAACTACTCTTTTATATAATTACTTAATAATTGTTTACATATATTATTTAATACTTACTTTTTAATAAATACATTTTTAATTATTTAATTTTTATTATTCTCATATCAATTCCTTTCTAAGTTATTAAAATAACTTTTTTCTATAATTTAATATTTATTATATTATTTATTAATATTTTATTTATCTACCATTAAACTATTTTTTTAATAATAACAATTTATTAATAACAAATTTATTAAAATCTAAACTTCATAAAATTAAAATAATTTTAATTAAACTATAACAATAATACATTATAACATTCTAACATTATAATAACAATTTAACAATAATAAAAAATTATCCATATCCTAATATCTAACAATATTTTCATATATTTTAAAACTAAATAAACAAAATAAAAATGTATGAAATACAAAATTACTTACCTGTACTCAAACAATAGCAAGATTCAGTACTCTCCCAATAAAGCCCTGAAATATAAAGATATGTAAAGATATACATGATATTAGAAAAACAAAAAATTGTAATTATAACTCAAACAACATCAGAAAAATAAAATAGATTACAATAAAAAATATATAACTACATACCCAGACAGCTTGTGATGAAATAATGCTGAATATAATCCCAAAAACCTTTGAAAATGGTGGATATTGCCTCGGACGAACGGAGATTTTTAGAGTTTTTTGAGAATTCTGGGCACTCGGACGAACGGAGGCGAAGGAGACGGATGGCCACAATATATAGAATATTATTGCCGGCGGAGGTCCGCCGGTAATAGTATTTAACGGTAATATTTTTATTATTATTACCGGCGGAGCCCGCCGGGAATAATCCGCCGGCAATAATCGAAAATTAAATTGGGCGGCTGGTTTATCGCGTGAATAAAATTTGGTTATTGCCGGCGGATTGTCTGCCGGTAATAATAGATTTTCCGCCGGTAATAATCAAATAATTTAAAAAAAAAAAAAAAAAAAAAAAACGTGATTAATACCGGCGGATTCAGTTTTCCGCCGGTAAAGATAGTATTATTACCGGCGGACTGACTCTGTCGGTAATAGTGCCGCCGGTATACCAGGTTTTTGTTGTAGTGATAGGCTATATAGGAATGTTTTCCTTATGAACATTAGGTTAACATTATATATATTAACGTAGAATTTTTAAATCACTGACATAAATTTAAATAATTATTTTTAAAAAATTACGCTTTTGGCCTCAGTTTAAAGCCTATTACAAAGTTAAACTTTTAGTTGAAAAAAAAACAGAAAAATAACCTTTTGTTATATAAAGAGAGGGAGAGAAGACATATTAACAAAATTGGAGCCTCTCTCAATAGCCTCTTCCGTGAGGTCTTCGACATAGTTTTGCGTTGCTTCCGCTGCATTTTTTGATGTACCCAAAGTGGTTTTGTTGTCATCTGAAGGGCGTCGACCCCATTTTATGTGCTCGGTGGTGATTTTTGTTTTCTTAGTAGTGACTTTGGTATTGTTAGAAATCTCTGGTGGAAGATTTGGGTGGCTTTGAGTTGGAGCGGTGAATTGGGTATCTTCAAAATTTTCCAAAAAGAAGCAGGGTTCTATTTCAAGAAGGACCTTGCTAATTTCATTACATATGGTTGTTTTGATGCTAATTGCTTTGTTTTGGGATTTTTTTGTTTAATTAGTGACTTTGTGGTGATGAGACTTATTAGGGGTTCTTGCAGTTGTGATTTTTTGAGGTTGTGGTGCTAGGCAGTGTATTTGTTTAATATTGATTGTGAAAATTGGAGAGTTAAGTGATATATAGTTCTAATTTGGAATGTTCAAGGGGTTGGAAATCCTTGGACACTTAGGGCATGTTTGTTAACCGGGACAAAACTATGAGACTGAACTTAATTAGACAGTCCTATGTTTGACACTTTTCAAGGGTTGCGACAATTATAACCCATCAAATAGATGGGTTGATATAGTCCAATGTGACCTTTTTTTAGATTAAATATATATATTTTTTAAAAATATAATATTTTCAAAAATTTAAATAAAAAATTTTAGTATTAAAATATAAATTTAAGTTATCTTCAAAACATGTCTATTTTTTTAATAATATTATTGAATTATTTTGAATTTTTTTATTTGGTTTTGTTTTAAAAAATATTTTATTAAATGTAATATATATATAATTATTTAGTACTACACCAAACACAATATAGTATTAAGATAAAGTCCAGTCCAAACTAATAGTCAAGTCTAGTCCTGCACTCCAAACGAGCCCTTAAAGCCCTAAAGTCTCATGTCACTAATTATACACTCATTGAGCTTGGGTTTTAATAATTGCTTTGTGGCAGATAGAATTGGTTTGAGTGGGGGACTTGTGTTACTCTAGACTGAGGAGGTAAATTTGGAGGTTAGACAAAATTTCATATTGGTTCTGTTATAGTGATCGAAGATGGTAATCATTGACATTTTATTGGAGTAAATGGGGCCTATATTTTTCATAGAGATCAATTCTTAGGAGCTTTTGAGAAGAAAAAGTAAGTATATAAAAATGGTGCTTGGATGTATGTGGGAGATTTTGATGAGATTATTTGTATGGGGTAAAGCAAGGTAGTAGATTTAAGTCTCAAGATGCAATGAATCTTTTTAAATGTGTGATGGATGATGTGAATTGTGTGACTTGATGAAAAATGAGAAGGTTTTCACATGGTGTAATGGAAAACCCGATGGATTTATTATAAAGAAACTTGATTGTTGTTTAAAATTTTTGGTATTCTCTACTTTATTTATGAAAAACCTGTGTTTTTGCCTATCTTTCCAATTTTCCAATATTCATATTGATTTTATCTTGATTTATGCTAGAACATTAAAAACTAAATCATAAGAATCAACACACAAAATTACAAGTTTCGTCTGCATTGAAAACACATTCCAGCCAACTAGTGCTTGGGTTCCGTGAACCAAAGTAATAGCTCTCACTATATCAAAGATGTAACTTTACAATAACCAATTGAAGATTAAACCTGCAAACTATACAATCTTTCTCAACACACAGTGAAGCTTTTTACCCTAAATAACCAAATCCCTTGGTTATAAATGCAAGATCCCCTTGCTTCAATGTTGAACTCCCTTCAACAATATTTCATATCTGAAAACCTTCAGATCTATGGTGCCAAGACTCAGCTGAAATCCCTTTAGCTGTCACAGCTTGACTTCAGAGTTTGCACAGAAACCTTGAACCACCGTTAATGGGGTTTCTTACAAGAACATGCAAAATATCAACAGAACAAAGAACAGGGTAATGCAAAGCACAATATATGACTATCCGATCTGAGAGATGTTAGTTGTAACTGATTAACCAAGCCAGTATATATACTTAGCTAAAATTAGGTATAAACCAGAAACAACCAACAACTGTTCATCACTAACAACCATGATGTACACAAAGGCTGACGTGGACACTTACTAAAACAAAAAAACTCCAGACACAACATAAGACCATTCCAGACACAACAGACCTAATTTTTCATACTAAAAATATTGTTCCTTACAATCTCCCCCTTGAAAAATTATGGTCCATGAAAAAAATAACAGTGCAAATCAAAATATTAACCATGCAACCAACAAGAGTCTGGACAAACAGTAAACAAAGTCTTACACAACCAAAATAACAAAGAAAATAAAAGAGTTTGGACAAATAGTAAACAAAGTCTTAAAAAACCAAAATAACAAAAACACTTAATAAAAAGATAAGAGAAGTATTAATATCTCCCCCTTCATTGAGCATAGTCTTTGACCACAATCAGTTGACAACTGCACCAGATGGCTCCCCCTGGAAAGGTGCAGATGAATCAGGAATCCGAGCAATGGCATCGGGAAGCTTTTCTGGAGATGCTGTAGCCAATCCTGTGGCAGCTGGAGGCACTGTAGACGAAATTGGGGGCACCAGAGATGAGACCAGAGCAGGACAAGTAGACTCCCCCTGGACAGGAATTGAAGAATCAGGAGCAACAAAAGACTCACCAAAAGAGTCTCGATGAAATGCAGGTGGAGAGACATCAATCGAAGGTGTAAACTGAGTGCCATACTCAGTCTGGACAACCATAGCTTTGACAATATGAACAAGCTTGTACATAGATGCCTCAAAGGCCAATTGCCTCTTCTGATCTTTCTTGTATCGCTTAGTGAAATCCTTGAACTCTGTATACATCTGCACTTGCCAACTGGAATCAGAAAAACCCTTAAACAATGGAGCTTTGGGCTTAGAAGGCTTCGAAGAAGAAGGAGCAGTGGAAGGAACCTTCTTGTTTACAACTGCCAGAAATTTTTTAGACAAAGCAGGTGTAACGCCTTGGTTACCCAAGAACAGTTACGATGAACGGTGAACCGGAAATTTGACTCATTGCCTGAGTCCTTTGGTTAAAAACGTGATCTAAGTGTTATTAACAGGTTAAGGTGAAAACCAGTAAAAAGGGAAAGGATATGTTTCATTGATACATAAAACTGTTCATGGGCTCACAAGAACATTTACAAGTTATTTACTACTCAAAAAGGTCATTATTGTTCCAAAATTTAAAACCCCGCCCACCTAAGCGTCAAAAATAGGGTAAACCCCCTAGTTCCTCTGAGAAATCCTTGACCGTGGTGGTCAAGCGGCCGCATATGTACACATCACCACCTAAGCTCTCCACTCAAGGATAGGTGAGCTTTTCTTTTCCTTTACCTGCACCATATAGCACCCATGAGCCAAAGCCCAGCAAGAAAACATAACATTATATGTAAACATCATCAAATGATTATCATTATAATCACACAGAGCTCATAGCTTTCAAACAGATGAGTGAATATCACTTGAGGTTCTGATAAACCATACTGAGTGGCTGACAAGCAAGTCACTAATTCAAATGGAAGAGTGGCTGCTAGGTAAGCCACTAGCCTTCAACAAATGAGAGACTGATGGGTAAGTCTCTACTTTATCAAGTGAGTGACTAATGGATAAGCCACACAAGCGCTTATAATATTCATCGAACTTGAGGTCGGTCCGGCATTAATGCTCTTTGAGTCATTCAATGCAGAAAGTCAATTAGATCTAATCTTTGTTGGCTTGCGTTGAACACGCTAAGGCCGTCCTGACTAATGAGTCAGTGCAATGTGACCAGTGCCCAGTGCCACTGCCGAACCTGACTAATGAGTCACAGCTTCACAGTTGATACTAGCACCTTTGCCAAATCTAACTAATGAGTCAGTACCATGCACAAGTGAGCAACATTTGCTAAGTATTCCACATTCAATTCATGTCCACATTTATACAACCAACATGCCTCATGAATAACCATGTATGTCACATTTGGGGTGCAGTTTTCTTACCTCTGATTCGAGCTAGAATGAACAAAAGAACGACCCTTGAGAACGGTTTAGCTTTTAGTCCTTTAGCGGTTGCCTAATCATAACACATTATAGGATACCATCAATAACATGATAATCAAAGATTCTCAAACCAATATCTAGCCTCCAAGAGATCAATCCAAACTAATCCAAGTAGTAGGGACACTCCCGAGGCCTAAAACTAGGTTCCCGGGGTCAAAACGAGCAAACGGGGCGAAAACTGGGCAAGGGCTGCGGCCTTAGCACCTTGGACCGCGGCCCCCAGAGTTACCTGAGGCAAGGGCCGCGGCGCCCTCCATCAAGGGCCGTGGCGCCCAGCAAGCACAAAAACTCCACCTGCTTCTTCAAGGCAGGGTCGCGGCACCCTAAGAACAAGGCCGCGACCCTCAACTCTGGGCCATTCTCAAACGTGTTTTTAACACTCCAAAGCCTCCAAAATCATACCTAAACATTCCCCAATCATCAAACCAAGATTACCAAGCTTTCCAATGCACCAAAACCCTCAAAACCCAAGGTTCAAACGGATCGAAAACTCAACAATTCACAAAGTCCAATTCAAAGCTTAGAAACTCTAAAAACTCAAAACTTTAAACTTAGATTACATTCGATTGGGTTGTTTTCTGTCAAATCCTTCGGTAAAGAAGCTTCTAATCCTTCCTAGGATCGCTATGCCTCGATCCTCACCTGATTCCGAATCCTAGAACTCAAGATTTCTTCAAATATGCTTTGGGTGGCAAAAATGAACTAACGAAGGAGAACGAGAGGTTTTCTTATCGTACGTTCTATCTGACAGCTACTTCAAGCTTAAGTAACCTCAAATAAAACATAATGCTCAGGGTCCCAAAAACACCCCCGGGGACATTATAGTCAAAACCTCTAGAATTTCACCCTGATCTCAAATATTCCCAATTTATCATCTAATAAACATTTCTATTACCCCAAAATTGACCCCGTTATGACAAAACCACTAATCCACTAAAAGTGACCGTCTCATGCCGAATAGCTCGAATATATCTCCATAATAATGAAATCTCATTCACAAATCACATCATGCACCCAAATACACAAATTACCCTCAATGGGCCAAATTATCAAAACAGCATAATATATCAAATGTGGACCCACATGCATGCATATATCATTATATCATAATATAATTCACATAAACATGCATATATTCATTTAATGACGTAATTAAACAATTATGGCCCTTTCGGCCAACTAAACTGCCACTAAACCTCATAAGAGAATTCGGGGCATTACAACTATCCCCTCCTTACTGAAATTTCGTCCTCAAAATTTACCTGAACAACTCGGGATACTGACTCTGCATATCTGACTCCAGCTCCTAGGTCGCTTCCTTGACCTTGCTGTTCCTCCACAATACCTTAACCAAAGGTATCGTCTTATTCCTGAGGACCTTGTCATTTCTGTCAAGTATCTGAACTGGCTGCTCCTCAAAGGAGAGATCTGTTCAATCTCCAGATCTTCATAACTCAAAATATGGCTCACATCAGATACATACCTCCGAAGAGCTGATACATGGAACACATTATGCACGGCAGACAACGCCGGAGGCAAGGCCAATCTGTAAGCCACCTGACCAATCCTCTCCAGGATCTCAAATGGACCTACAAATCTAGGACTCAACTTGCCTTTCTTCCCAAACCTTCTCACCCCTTTCCATGGCGAGACTCTGAGGAAAACATAGTCTCCTACTTGGAACTCCATGTTCCTGCGCTTGGGATCTGCATAGCTCTTCTGTCTACTCTGAGAAGCAAGCATTCGAGCTTTAATCTTCTCAATAGCCTCACTGGTCCTTTGAACTGCATCAGGACCTAAGTATCTCCTTTCACCTGTCTCATCCCAATGAATGGGAGATCTGCACTTCCTACCATACAACATCTCATAAGGTGCAACTCCAATGGTAGATTGATAACTGTTGTTGTAGGAGAATTCTATCAAAGGCAGATACTTACCCCAAGATCCACCGAAGTCCAGTACACATACTCTCAGCATGTCTTCCAGAATCTGGATCGTCCTCTCAGATTGCCCATCTGTCTGAGGATGATAAGTTGCACTAAACTTCAACTGTGTCCCCATGGCTTTCTGCAAACTCCCCCAAAACTTGGAAGTGAAAGTGGGGTCCTGATCTGACACGATCGACCTAGGTGCTCCATGGAGGCGCACGATCTCTCTCACATAGAGATCTGCATACTGATCAACTGTATAAGCGGTCCTCACTGGCAGAAAGTGAGCTGATTTGGTGTAGCGATCCACTATCACCCAAATGGAATCATGCTGACCAGTAGTCCTAGGTAAGCCCACCACAAAATCCATTGTGATGTCTTCCCACTTCCACTCTGGGATATCCAGAGGCTGCAATGACCCTGCCGGCCTCTGATGCTCAGCCTTGACCTGTTGACATGTCAAGCACTTAGCCACATACTGTACTACATCTCTCTTCATCCCTGGCCACCAATATAGCGATCTCATATCCTGATACATCTTCGTGGTGCCTGGATGCAAAGAGTAAGGTGTAGTATGAGATTCATCTAGAATCTCTCGCCTCAATGCAGTGTCTAACAAAACACATATCCGCCCTTTGTATCTCAACAAGCCTGTCTCAGACACTGAATAATCTCTGGATGCTTCAGCCAGAACATCCTCTCTGATCTTGATCAGTTGTGGATCACTTAACTGACCTTCTTTGATTCTCTCCAATAGCGTAGACTATAGCGTAATGTTAGCCAACTGGCCCACCAGAAACTCTATACCAGCTCTAGTCATATCATCTGCTAACTCTCTGGCTAACAGCCTCATACCATGAATCTGTCTTAGCCAATTCCGGCTCAAAGCATCAGCTACCACGTTGGCTTTTCCTAGATGATACAGAATTTCACAATCATAATCTTTTACCAACTCCAGCCAATGCCTTTGCCTCATGTTCAGGTCTTTCTGGGTGAAGAAGTACTTCAGGCTCTTGTGGTCCGTATAAATCTCACACTTCTCTCCATAGAGATAATGCCTCCATATCTTCAAAGCAAAAACCACAGCCACCAACTCTAAATCATGAGTGGGATACCTTTTCTCATACTCCTTCAACTGACGCGAAGCATAAGTTATTACCTTTTCTGATTGCATCAAAACACAGCCCAAACCCTGATGAGAAGCATCACAGTAAATCACAAACTTCTCCTGGTCTGTCGGGAGACTCAGAATCGGAGTTGTAATCAATCTTTGCTTCAGTTCCTGGAAGCTGTTCTCACATTTATTTGACCACACAAATTTCTGGCTCTTGCGTGTCAATTCAGTCAAAGCACTAACAATCTTCGAGAACCCTTCCACAAAACGCTTGTAATAACCTGCCAATCCAAGGAAACTTCTAACCTCATAAGCATTCTTTGGCCTTGGCCAATCTCAAACCGCTTCGATCTTTGCTGGATCTACCTTAATCCCCTCCTTACTGACAATGTGTCCAAGAAAGGATACCTAAGACAACCAGAACTCACACTTCTTGAATTTAGCAAACAGGCTGCGTTCTCTCAGTCTCTGTAGAACCAACCTCAAATGCTGCTCATGCTCTAACTCAGTTTGAGAATATACCAGAATATCATCAATGAAGACGATCACAAACTGGTCTAAATAATCCTTGAACACTCTGTTCATCAGATCCATAAAAGCAGCATGGGCATTAGTCAATCCAAATGACATAACTAGAAACTCATAATGCCCATACCTGGTACAAAAAGCAGTCTTCGGTATGTCTCCCTCCTTGATCCTCAACTGATGATAACCAGAACGAAGGTCGATCTTTGAGAATACCTTCTTACCTTGCAACTGATCGAACAGATCATCTATCCTTGGCAAAGGATACTTATTCTTAATTGTCAACTTTTTAGTTCTCTGTAATCTATAAACATTCTCAGAGAACCATCCTTCTTTTTCACAAATAGAACCGGCGCACCCCAGGGTGAGAAACTAGGTCTAATAAAACCCAAGTCTAACAGCTCTTGCAACTGTACTTTTAATTCTTTCAATTTAGCTGGGGCCATTCTGTATGGTGCTCTAAACACTGGCTCCGTCCTTGGTGCCAGTTCTATAACGAACTCAATTTCCCTATGTGGTGGCAATCCTGGCAAATCCTCTGGAAACACATCCAGGAATTCACATACAAGTCTAGTATCCTCTGGTCTCACTGGCATGACCTGAGTGGTATCAACCACACTGGATAAGAATCCAATGCAACCTCTTTGCAATAGATCCCATGCCCTCAACATAGAAATCATAGGAATGCGAGGTCCATGCACAACACCAATAAACACAAAAGGATCCTCACCTTCAGGCTCAAAGGTGACCATCTTCCTTCTGCAGTCAATAATTGCCCCATACTTTTCCAACCAATCCATACCCAGTATCATATCAAAGTCAGTCATAACCAACTCTATCAAGTCCACTGACTACTCTCTGCCCTCCACTGTCACTGGCAAAGATCTAACCCATCTCCTGGATACCACTAACTCTCCAGTGGGTAACAAAGTACCAAATCCCACAGCATAGAAATCACAAGGTCTACACAATCTATCAATAATGCTACTAGCAACAAAATAATGTGTAGCACCAGAATCAATCAACACATTATAAGAGATTCCAGCACTAAGAAGCTGACCTGTAACAACTAAGGGAGAAGCCTCAGCTTCTGCTTGAGTCAATGTGAACACTCGAGATGGGGCCGAGTTGTTCACCTTCATGGGTTCTTCTTCCCCTACCTGAGGGCAATCTTTCTTAAGATGACCCACTGCTCCACACAAGTAGCAGGCCTTTGCCCTACACTCTCCCAAATGACGCCTCTTGCATCTAGGGCATTCAGGACGAGTCTTCCAGGCTTCACTACCCCCAGGACGACCCATTGTAATACCATGGGGCCTCCTGTTAGGACCTGGAACTGGGAAGGTGTCAGGAACCTTCCTCTTCTGATCACTGGGGCCAACACCCCTACCAGAACCCACAAATGGAGAACTGTCCTCCTGAAATCCTTTCTGGCTGCACTGTCACGCCAGATCTTGGTCTCTGTACTCTCAGCTGTGAGTGCCTTCTCAACCATCTGCACATAGGTAGTAACCCCCACCACAGTGGTGATACGTACATCCCGGGCTAGTCTGGCCTGTAGCCTCTGGAGGAATCTCTCTCTCCTAGTCCCATCAGTGGGCACCAGTTCCTTGGCAAACTTTGCCGAATAGTCAAACTTTAAGGCATATTCAGTAACTGATAAGCTTCCCTGAACTAGCCTAATGAATTCCTCAGCTTTAGTTGCCCTGATGGCATCATTGTAATACTTTTCATTAAACAAGGTCTGGAACTCCTCCCAGCTCAGGGCATTCACATTCTTGGTTTGGGTAATGACTTCCCACCAAATCCGGGCATCATCCCGAAACATATAGGTAGCACAAGCCACCCTCTCACTACCAACTACCCTCACAAAGTCAAGGATAGTGGTAATCATGCTCATCCATTGTTCTGCCTTGGCAGGATCTGCACTGCCCTAAAAAACAGGAGGTTGTTGCTTTTTGAACCTTTCATAAAGAGGTTCCCATTTATATCCTACCTCAGGCAGCTGCCCAGCTACTGGCACCGACACAGAAGGTGCCTTTGAAACACTAACCACTGCAGGCACTTGTTGCTGTCTCAGGAGACGAAGCTCCTCTCCTTGTTTCAACACTGTTGCTTGTAAGTCATTAAACAATTGCTGCCAGTTTGCAGGAGCTGGCTGTGGAATCTGAGACTGGTCATTTTCCTAACCCTGGCTGTTATTGTTATTGTTCTGGCCCTGGTCACTCTGGCCAGCTGTAGTATCTGTCTGTTCTGGATTCATTCTTATTTCTGATACCTTATTGAAACATTGATCAATACGGCCAGTCATGTAGTAATAACTAAACCTCTTGCCGCCTCACGGTCCAAGAACAAGCAGAAAATTATCATATTCCACAGTCATTCAACATTCACAAACAGATACATGTTTATGGCATTCAGCACTCAGCATGTATCACATAACAATTCATAATATTTCAGGGGCACAAGTTCAACACAGTGTCTCATGCATACAGGTAAAGCATATGCACCACATTTAGGCAGTTATACACATAACTACATTAATAGTTACCAAACAATGAGTCGAGCTTGACTTCAGTGATGTGTGTACATGCCCAGCCAGTCTACAGGAACCTTAACCTTGGCATTGCTCTGATACCAAGTTGTAATGCCCTGGTTACCCC
Source organism: Humulus lupulus (assembly GCF_963169125.1). Lineage (NCBI taxonomy): Eukaryota > Viridiplantae > Streptophyta > Magnoliopsida > Rosales > Cannabaceae > Humulus > Humulus lupulus. Next base: position 98,595,222 of record NC_084800.1, read on the forward strand.
AGAATAGTTACAGTGAACGGTGAACCAGAAATTTGACTCATTGCCTGAGTCCTTTGGTTAAAAACGTGATCTAAGTGTTATTAACAGGTTAAGGTGAAAACTAGTAAAAAGGGAAATGATATGTTTCATTGATACATAAAACTGTTCATGGGCCCACAAGAACATTTACAAGTTATTTACTACTCAAAAAGGTCATTATTGTTCCAAAATTTCAAACCCCACCGACCTAAGCGACAAAAATAGGGTAAACCCCCTAGTTCCTCTGAGAACTCCTTGGCCGTGGTGGTCAAGCGGCTACATATGTACACATCACCACCTAAGCTCTCCACTCAAGGCTAGGTGAGCTTTTCTTTTCCTTTACCTGCACCATATAGCACCCATGAGCCAAAGCCCAGCAAGAAAACATAACATTATATGTAAACATCATCAAATGATTATCATTATAATCACATAGAGCTCATAGCTTTCAAACAGATGAGTGAATATCACTTGAGGTTTTGATAAACCATACTAAGTGACTGACAAGCAAGTCACTAATTCAAATGGAAGAGTGGCTGCTAGGTAAGCCACTAGCCTGCAACAAATGAGAGACTGATGGGTAAGTCTCTACTTTATCAAGTGAGTGACTGATGGATAAGCCACACAAGCACTTATAATATTCATCGAACTTGAGGTCGGTCCGGCATTAATGCTCTTTGAGTCATTCAATGCAGAAAGTCAATTAAATCTAATCTTTATTGGCTTGCGTTGAACACGCTAAGGCCGTCCTGACTAATGAGTCAGCGCAATGTGACCAGTGCCCAGTACCACTGCCGAACCTGACTAATGAGTCACAACTTCACAGTTGATACTAGCACCTTTGTCAAATCTAACTAATGAGTCAGTACCATGCACAAGTGAGCAACATTTGCTAAGTATTCCACATTCAATTCATGTCCACATTTATACAACTAACATGCCTCATGAATAGCCATGCATGTCACATTTGGGGTGCAGTTTTCTTACCTCTGATTCGAGCTAGAATGAACAAAAGAACGACCCTTGAGAACAGTTTAGCTTTTAGTCCTTTAGCGGTTACCTAATCATTACAAATTATAGGATACCATCAATAACATGATAATCAAAGATTCTCAAACCAATATCTAGCCTCCAAGAGATCAATCCAAACTAGTCCAAGTAGTAGGGACACTCCCGAGGCCTAAAACTAGGTTCCCGGGGTCAAAACGAGCAAACGGGGCGAAAACTGGGCAAGGGCTGCGACCTTAGCACCTTGGGTTGCGGCCCCCAGAGTTCCCTGAGGCAAGGGCCGCGGTTCCCTCCATCAAGGGCCGTGGCGCCCAGCAAGCACAAAAACTCTACCTGCTTCTTCAAGGCAGGGCCGCGGCACCCCAAGAACAAGGTCGCGGCCCTCAAGTCTGGGCCATTCTCAAACGTGTTTTTAACATTCCAAAGCCTCCAAAATCATACCTAAACATTCCCCAATCATCAACACAAGATTCCCAAGCTTCCCAATGCACCAAAACCCTCAAAACCCAAGGTTCAAACGGATCGAAAACTCAACAATTCACAAAGTCTAATTCAAAGCTTAGAAACTCTAAAAACTCAAAACTTTAAACTTAGATTACCTTCGATTAGGTTGTTTTCTGTCAAATCCTTTGGTAAAGAAGCTTCTAATCCTTCCTAGGATCGTTATGCCTCGATCCTCACCTGATTCCGACTCCTAGAACTCAAGATTTCTTCAAATATGCTTCGGGTGGCAAAAATGAACTAACGAAGGAGAACGAGAGGTTTTCTTATCGTACGTTCTATCTGATAGCTACTTCAAGCTTAAGTAACCTCAAATAAAACCTAATGCTCGGGGTCCCAAAAACACCCCCGGGGACATTATAGTCAAAACGTCTAGAATTTCACCCTGATCTCAAATATTCCCAATTTATCATCAAATAAACATTTCTACTACCCCAAAATTGACCCCGTTATGACAAAACCGCTAATCCACTAAAAGTGACCATCTCATGACGAATAGCTCGAATATATCTCCATAATAATGGAATCTCATTCACAAATCACATCATGCACCCAAATACACAAATTACCCTAAATGGGCCAAATTATCAAAACAACATAATATATCAAATGTTGACCCACATGCATGCATATATCATTATATCATAATATAATTCACATAAACATGCATATATTCATTTAATGGCGTAATTAAACAATTACGGCCCTCCCGGCCAACTAAACCGCCACTAAACCTCATCGGAGAATTCGGGGCATTACAGCAGGATTCGTGACCTGGAAGTCATGTGTGGTCAATGGTGGTTTGGTAGACTGAATAATCTACTGAATCAAACCTGGATAAGGAAATTTGTTGCGAGTACCAGTGGAGGAAGCCACATCAACTATTCAATCATAGATTAGACTGGACAAATCAATGGACACCCCAGTTCCCACAGCATACAGAAATTTCCCAATTTCAAGTGTAGCAGAGGATAGGTGAGAATTGGGAAACCAATTATATAATGCCACTCGATGAAGAACTCTATAGAATGGAGTCAACTGTGTTACAAGAATATCATGATTCCCCCAAACATAATCAAACTGGCCAGTTAGAACTCGACCCATGGTAGTTTGAACTGAACTGTATGTTTTATCATATGTAGGTTTAAGCACTTTTGGAACTTTGAGTACACGAGCTATAGTGGATGGTGCAAATTTAATATGACTTCCCCTCACAAAAGCAGTAAGACAATCTTCATTCTCCCCATCTAAAACATACTTTTCTAGATTAGCATAGAACTCCCTAATTAAAATGGGATGAGGAGACACCAATTTTGACACTGTGTTAACCTAACGCCTAGACTTTAAAAGTGCAACCAAATCAGGGAAATCTTCCAAAACTACAGAATATTCAAACCACAATTCTCTCATAGCAAACCATCTCTGATAATGTGAAGCCTTAGTAGCATCTACAAAGTACTGAATAGAGGTAGGATCAACAGTAGGCACAGACTCCTTAGGGCCAGAAACACGCTTTGATTTTTTAGGGGAAGGTTCAAACACTGGGTCCTTGGACTTACATTTTCGAGCAGAAGATTTTTGAGGAGAAGATACAAACATAGGGTCCTTGGACTTATGTTTTGGAACAGAAGAGTTTTTGGGAGGTCATGAAACAAACACTTTTTCTTTTCCTTTTGACTGAGCAGGGACTTGGGTTTTGCTGTTTGACTCAATGCCAGAACGTGTCTTGGGGCGTTTGGGTGATGAGTGCTTTGACACACAAGGCGACTTAGGAGGGGATGGAGTGGGTGGGTTAGTGTCTAGTAATGGAGGTGATTCACGAGGTGGAGATGATGACACGACAGATGATCGAGTAAAACGTTTTGGTGAAGAAACAGAAGAGGAATTAGAAGGCTTACCGACAAAACAACGAGATTGTGGATCAACCAGCCCAGCCATGGACTCTGTCACTACTGCAGGAGGAGACATCGACGGAGGAGGAGCCAACTTAGAGACGGTAGGCAACAACAGAACAATGGCCAGAACCAAACTTGGGTAAGAATCAGATGACACAACCTGATCAGAGGGTGTGGCGACTGAAGATGCCCCAGATGCATCCACAGAAGGAGGGACAGCAACCCTTGGAGGAGGAGAGACAGTCACATTAGCGACGGGAGAAGGTGGGAGAACTGACCGACGAAGATTTTCTCTTTCTTTCATGATGCCTTACACTTCTAGGGTTTTTGAATTTTTACCACTGTAAAAATAACTTCATAAAACCTTAAAGGATGATGATAAATATATATATAGATAGGCCATTCGCATTCCCCTACCAGTTATTGATCGTGTATTAAAAAAATGATATTTTAAAAAACAATGCACAAAAAAAAAAAACACCAAAGCCCATAAAAAGAACTAAAACCGAAGGTAATATATGAAAGACCAAACAAGACATTTGTAACAAAAAAAATGAAACAAGAATAAAGTCTAAAGTGCCAAATAAAAGAAATAATCACACATGAATGGCGAAGAGATCTATGAATAACAACTCTGACAAGCTCAACATCTATTCAAGAGAAAAAAATATTCTTATCTGGTCAAAATATATACACAATGCTTGCCGCAAAAAAAGAAAAATTTATGATTTATACACCTTGAAAAGCACTACTTACTAAAGCACACAAATTTTTTTAAAACAAGAGATTTGAGCCACTATTTATATTTGTGTGTGCGAAAAGACCTCATGAGGACCAAGAAGTATCATGAATCATTAACTGGTCCCCTCACTCAAACAATTTGATTTTTTTTTAAATTTTTATATATATATATATTTTATTATTTATTTTTTTAAAAATCTCTTTTGACAATAGACACTCTGAGTTTTCCAAGTACCCAGCACTGGCTTTCACTCATTATCAGAGATGTAGCCGTCTCCCTTTTAATTTTTCTCAACAAATACCCAGAGGAGGAGCAAACTCCTCAAGGCATATGATGGTACAAAGGAAGCTCTTCTCATTTCATCCAATAATGGTAGCCTTTTGAGCTAGAGAAAATAAAGGCTCAATTCTAAATCTTGAAAAAAAAAAACTGATGTGATTAAGTAAGCACTGACCAACAAAGAAGTAGTACTCACAAGTAAAAAAAAAATAGCAAAGCATGAGAAAAGAAATGTGACCAGATGTAACAAAAAACCTCTCAGATGGTGCAGAGACCAATGTTGGTTCGTAAATGTGCATATGTTTGAGCATCAAGAGCTTTTGTAAACAGATCTGCTAACTGAGCATTAGTGGAAACATGAGAAATTGTTAGCATTTTAGACTCAACCATGTTCCTAATGAAATGATAACGTATGTCAATGTGTTTGGTCCTTGAATGTAGAACTGGGTTTTTTGAAATGTTAATGGCACTTGTGCTATCACAAAAGAGGGTCAATGACTTTTGGGGATAGCCATAATCAGTTTATTGAGCCAGATGAGCTGAGTACAGCAGCTGCCAGCTGTAATGTACTCTGCCTCAGTAGTGGAGAGTGAAATAGAATGTTGTTTCTTGCTAAACCAATAGGCCAAATTGTTCCCTATATAGAAACAACCCCCAGAAGTACTTTTCCTATCATCTAGAGATCCTGCCCAATCAGAATCACTATACCCCACCAAGGACATATTTGTATCACACGAATACCATAAGCCAAATTCCACAGTCCCTGCAAGATATTTAAAAATACGTTTGACAGCAGTAAGATAAGACTGTTTAGGGTTGGCTTGATAACATGCACATAGTCCAACACTAAAGGAAATGTCAGGATGACTAGCTGTGAGATACAACAAGCTTCCTATCATGCTACGGTACAGGGTTGGATCTACGAGGTCACCAGATTTATCTTTATTCAGTTTAGAGGTGGTGCCTATAGGAGTGTGTGCATGTTTGACTTGAGTGAAACCAAATTTTTCTAACATGGACTTAGTATACTTGGACTGAGAAATAAACATTCCCTGTTCTGATTGCTTAATCTGAAGTCCTAGAAAATATGATAGATCTCATATTAGACTCATCTCAAACTCACTTTGCATAAGTTCCACAAATCTAGTAACCTCACTCTCACAAGTTGGCCCAAAAATTATGTCATCCACATATATCTGTGCAACAAATATTCCATCAGTTAGATACCTAATAAAGAGAGTATTGTCAGCACTACCACGGGTGAATCCATTTGACAGAAGATAGGCAGTAAGTCTGTCATACCATGCACGGGGAGCTTGCTTTAACCCATATAAATCCTTCTTCAATTGAAAAACATGGTTAGGGAATTGTGGGTCCTTAAAATCTTGAGGTTGTTTCACATAAACTTCCTCTTGGAAAATCCCATTCAAAAATGCACTTTTTACATCCATTTGATGCAATTTTATTCTCAGATGGCATGCTACTGCAAGAAGTAACCGGATAGATTCCAACCTTGCAACTGGAGCAAAGGTTTCTTCAAAGTTGTTATCCCCAAAATTTGAAAATGATGATGTGGAAATAGAAATGACAAGTGGCAAGGAATGGTTGGGTGACCTGGCTTAGGAGTAGCCCAGTGCATTAATGAAGAGTTTGGACTGCTTGAGAAGTGTCGTGACCGACCAGTCATGACTTTACTACCTAGGAATGACTTTGCTGCCCAGTCATGACCTTGCATCCGACCAGTCATGACTTTGGTGCCCAGGAATGTCTTTGTTGCGTAGGAATGACCTTGCTGCCCAGGAATGACTTTGCTGCCCAGGAATGACTTTGCTGCCCAAGAATGACCTTGCTGCCCAGTCATGACCTTGCTGCCTAGGAATGAACTCGACCGATCGGTCATGCACATGTCCGACCAGCTAGGTGCATGTTTGATCAGCTACGTGCATGTCTGCCTAGCTAAGTGCATGACTGCTCAGGCAAGGACGTGTCTGCCCAGTAAAGGTGTGTCCGACCAGACTGAAGGTGATATGGATCAACTAAATATAGCATGATTACATCAAGATTCCCAGAAACAGTTTCAACAAGAATTGGTCTTAGCATACGCGGGAATCTCTCATTCTTCCCACAAATTTGGCTTCTGTTACATTTTGAGTGTTTTTGTAATTTAAATACAATAAGAATAATAAAATATCCCGATCCTAGGGGATATCAGATGTATGATCCTAAGCCTATAAATATATGGCTTATGGGATCAAAAAGGGACTTTTGGAAATTTTGAGTTTTGATCTGAATTTTCTAGAGAGAGAGAGAGAGTGCTTCTTCTTGAGAGAACTCTTGTATTTTGAGAATCTACACTGAAGAAACTTAATTGAATCAGGTTCATTTGATCTTGAGTGTAGATAAATAATCATATCTCTAAGTGGATGCATTACCAACATATTGGGGCTGAACCACTACAAAAATTGCGTGTGTTATTTACTTTCTGTTCAAAATTGTCTGTGTCGTTTAATTTCTCTTGAAGGCTTTATCGTTTTTTGACGTTCTCACGTCGTTGGCCAAAAACGTGGTCAACATTTTGGTGCTTTCATTGAGAGCCTGAAGAGAAAGACAGACGGTCCCTGAGATATTATGGCGCCTAAGAACACCAATGCGGCCTCCAAGAAGATAGACTCCTCTAAAGAGCCTGCCAGATTAGAAGGTCCTAGCCTTTAAGATCGTGAGTCTGAGCCTAGAGTCATGCTCAAAGATGTAACCCCAGAGGTTGAAGAGCTCCAAGAAGCCATGAGCGCCTTCCAGGAGGAGATGGCACAGTTCAATGCCAGACAGGAGGCGTTCGCTAAAGAAATGGCTAGATAGAATGCCGCATTCGAGCAGCAAAGGCGGGAAATGGACGCCAGGAGTGAAGAGATTCGACGACAGCAGGAGGAGGCCGATAGGTGACATCGCGAGGCTGCAATCGCTCTGGAGGCAGCTACATAGCTGACCCGGGCCAATGCCCAAGCTGCACCTGGAGTGGCGGCCACCCCAGGAGCAAGGACCACAGAAGCTGGTCAAAAGGACACTGATAGACCCCACTCTCGCGGACCAAGCAAGGGTGGTAGTAACCCACCTGGTCATGAGGAAGATGGAGTCTGGTCAGACACTGCCTCAACTCAAAGGGGGAACTCCAGAACCTCCTCAAGAAGCCACTGATCAGAGACTTCCAGGTCAGGAAGTCATAAGTCAGGAAGCAAGAAAACACCTCCTGGGCAGGAGCACAATAGAGCTCCTCAAGGTAAAGAGACTTCCCACTTCAAGGATGGGCATGGGCGTGATGAAGATGACAGTCATCACACTGACCAGTCGAAGGACAAGAATAATGATAACCATTGAGGAGGAAAGGATCGCCCAGCTCAGACAGGAAGGCCACCACTGCATCCTAACCAGCGCAGTGGCAAGGAGCATGTTCCACCCAGCAAACCTTCCAAGAAGACTCGAAGTACAGTGTTCGATCGATTGGGAAAGCACACTACTCAGAAAGATCTAAGGGACGTCATTGCTGATAGACGTAGGACCATCCCAGTCGAAGGGCAAGAGCCAATCCGACCTACCAGTCGAGTAGAAATACTCGATGATGGTCTGCCGGATAGGAGCGCCCGACCAGGCGGTCCCGAAAATGAGTCCCTAGCAGTGGCCCCAGGCATCCAAGCCCAGCTTGATGCTTTGACAGCCGCAGTCCAGAGCCTGTCAAAACGACCATCTGCGATTGATCCAGTAGACCACAGGAGTGACAACCCTTTCTGTGCTCGAATTAGAGCAGCTCAACCACCAGCAAAATACAAAACACCGGTACTGCCAGTTTATACAGAAAAGGCAGACCAGATTAGGCATGTTGGGAAGTTCGAAGATTAGATGGAGCTGCTCGGGGTGAGTGATGACTATCGCTGCAAAGTCTTCCCCACCACATTTTCCGACACTGCCCAGGAGTTGTATTGGAAGTTCAAGCCAAACTCCATCACTTCTTGGGAAAATTTTAGAAATGAGTTTTGCAGGCAGTTTAGTGTTGCTCAGACCCCTCCTGTTTATGCCAATCACTTGGCAGATATAAAGCAAGAGAAAGATGAGTCTCTCAAGAACTACATACAAAGGTTCATCAGAGAAGCTAACCGAGCTACTGCAGTTGGAGATGAGGGGAAGATGGTGGCAATCTCTTCTGGCATTATCTATCAGAGTCCTTTGTGGGACAGCATACATCGCAATCCAATTTCAACATTACAACAGTTTTTGGACCGTGCGGACAAATACATGAAGTTGGATGATGAAATTGAGAAGGGAGAGAAGGTTTTGAACAACCCGAGTGGATCGACTGATCCCCCCAAGAATGGTGGAAATGATCAAAGTGGTGGTAAGAAAGGTGGGAATAACGGGTCTGACCGCCACCATGAGAAGAAGGCTAAGTCGGGACCAAACGACAAGCCAACTAAGTATGAAACCCGGTTCACCAACTACAGCACTCTTTCGGCAAGCCGAGCGGAGATCTATTTGGCCAGCCATCAAGAGGTCCCCTACCAGAAACCCCCACCTATCAAGAAGGAGATGAGCAAGAGAGATATGAACAAGTTCTGTCGCTTCCATGGAGACTATGGTCATGACACAAATGAGTGTAATCATCTCAAAGATGAGATAAAGTTTCTCCTCCGGTCGGGGAAGTTAAAAAAGTATCTAGCAGAGAAGACCCAAGGAGAGGGGAGTAACAACAATCTTGGGTTCAAGCGGCAACGATCCCCCCCTTTGCAACCTGAACCTGTGGACTTCACACTAGATACTATATGTGGAGGACCACATCTTGCTGGAGATAGCAATAAGGCGAGGGAGAGGTATGCTCACACCCTTCGTTATGAGTTGGATGCAGCATCCACCTCCGAAATTATGACAGTGGAGGAGCGACCACCAAAGAACCCAAGATACGAAAGTGAGTCCCTCACTTTCACTGAAGAAGATGCTCGACACGTGAGGTATCCTCACAATTACCCTCTTGTTGTGACAGTCCAAATTTCCAATATGAAGGTGAAGAGATGTCTGGTCGACACAGGGAGTTCTGTGAACATTATTTACAAGTCATCCTTCAAGAGGATGAAATTTTCGATCAATGACTTGAAGCCGTGCTCTAAAGTCATTTATGGGTTTACTGGAGAAGGATTGTCACTGGCTGGAATGATCAAGTTACCAGTCACAACGGGGGAGGCTCCCAAACATGAGACAGTAATGACCGAGTTTTTGATTGTTGACTTCCTGTCCGCCTACAATGTGGTTATTGGTCGACCACTGCTCACAAACTTACATGCGGTAGTTTCAATCTGGCACCTTTCCATGAAGTTCCCGACTAGTGCGGGCATAGGCTGCGTCCAAGGAGACCAGAGGGAGGCTAGGGAGTGCTATAATGCCTCGGTAGCAAAAGCAAGAAAGGGGCCAAGGAGAACTACATGATTGTATGTGCTGAAAGAGAGGAGGTGGAAGAAATGGATGTCGACCTGAGTTTTGCAGTGGTAACCGACCAGGAAAGGATGTTAGAGGAGTTTGGCCAAGAGAGCACTCTTGGTTTAAAAGAGCAAAAAACCCCTTCCGGTGATGAAGTCACCAAATAGGGCATTGCCCAAAGTGAGGGGAGGGACTTTGATCCTCGTTTTGGGGATTATGAAAGTGAAGTGGGACCGTCCGAGGAGTTAGAGGAGGTCCTGATAGATGAGGATGACCCGACCAGAGGGGTTAAAATTGGAAAAAAGTTGAAAGCAGAGGTGAGAGCACAGCTAGTAGAATTCTTGCGAAGGAATCAAGATGTCTTCGCCTGGTCTCACAAAGATATGGTGGGTATCTCACCAACTGTGATCAGCCACGTGCTCAACGTGGATGAAAGCTATCCAGCGGTGCAGCAGAAGAGGAGATTTCTCGACAAAGATCGAGCAAAGGCTCTTAAGGAGGAAGTAGAGCGGCTAAAGGAGAATGGGTTTATAAGGGAAGCATATTACCCTGCCTGGGTTTCAAACCCAGTGTTGGTGCCCAAACCCAATGGAAAATGGAGGACTTGTGTAGATTTTACTGACCTGAACAAAGCATGCCCAAAGGATTGGTTTCCTTTACCGAGAATAGACCAGTTAGTAGATGCAACCTCTGGTCATGAAACATTGTCCTTCATGGATGCATATTCTGGGTACAACCAGATCAGCATGCATCCTCCTGATGAAGAGCATACTAGCTTCCGAACAGATATAGGGCTATACTGCTACAGGGTCATGCCCTTAGGACTGAAGAATGCGGGAGCTACCTACCAGCGTTTGGTGAATGGTATGTTTCGCGACTTAATCAGCAAGAGCATGGAGGTGTATGTAGATGATATGCTGGTGAAATCAAAGGAAGCTGAAGGGCACGTGCGAGACTTGGAGGAGTGCTTTGCAATACTGAGAAAGTACATCATGAAGTTAAACTCCCTCAAGTGCTCATTTGGTGTGGGTTATGGAAAATTTCTTGGGTTTATTGTGAACTCCCGAGGAATAGAGGCAAACCCAGAAAAGATAAAGGCCATCATAGAAATGAAGTCTCCAGCCAGAATAAAGGATGTACAAAGCTTGACTGGGCGGATTGCAGCTCTAAGCAGGTTCGTCTCTAAATCAACGGACAAGTGTGTCCCGTTTTTTAACCTGCTTAGAGGGAGCAAGAAGTTTGAGTGGACGGCAGAATGTGAGCAAGCTTTCCAGGCCATAAAGGAGCATTTGGCCCAACCTCCTGTCCTTTCTAAGCTAGTTGATGGAGAAGACCGTTTTTTGTACCTAGCAGTCACAGAGCATGCTGTTAGTGCTGCCTTGGTACAAGAAGAGGATAGAGTGCAGCACCCGGTGTACTATGTTAGCCAGCGATTGATAGGAGCAGAGTCTCGGTATCCCGTGATCAAGAAGTTGGCTTATTGCTTGGTACTTGCATCACGAAAATTGCGGCCATACTTCCAAGCACACCCCATTAAAGTTCTTATTGACCAACCTCTACGCCACGTCTTACAGAAGCTGGAGTCGTCAGGTCAGCTACTTAAATGGGCAGTTGAGTTGGGCCAATTCGAAATCAAGTACCAGCCGAGATCTGCTATTAAGGGTCAAGCTTTGGCAGATTTCATCGCTGAATGTACCGGGATCGTTGATGTTCCCGACCAGCAAGAGCGTGTCACTGGGCAGAAAAATGAACTTCCTACTTGGAAACTTTTCGTTGATGGGTCATCGAATGAGCATCATTCAGGAGCTGGAATTATATTGGTCACACTAGAGAAGCACCGAATTCATTGTGCACTGAGGTTCGGATTCAATGCTTCTAATAATGAGGCAGAGTATGAAGCCCTCCTTTCAGGCTTGCGATTAGCTAGAGATGTACGTGCCCGGTCGGTGGAAGTAAATAGTGATTCCCAATTGGTGGTCTACCAAGTCTTGGGGGAATACTAGGCAAAGGGCCTACGCATGGTGGCATACTTAAATAAGACCAAAGATCTGCTAGCACAGTTCGAGGAGTACACCATCAAGTTAGTACCATGAGAGCAAACCTCTAACGCGGATGCTCTAGCAAAGCTAGCTAGTGCAAAAGATGCCGAAACTCTAAATATAGTACCAGTAGAATGCTTGGCGGAGCTAAGCATTGATGAACAAGAAGCCATGCTGATCACAATAGCTGACACCTGGATGACTCCCATCATTGCTTATCTTGAGCAAGGAACCCTCCCAGATGATCGTAATGAAGCAAGGAAGATTATGAGGCAAGCTGCTAGGTACACTATGATGGATGGAGTGTTGTATAGAAGAGGGTACTCCCTACCTCTACTCAGGTGCATAACACTCGACCAGTCAAAAAATTTATTAGTTGAAGTGCACGAAGGGTTCTGTGGAGATCATGCTGGGGGGCAGAGTCTATCTAAAAAGATCTTGTGGCAGGGATTTTTCTGGCCTACGATGAACGAGGATTCTATGGAGTATGTGAAGAAGTGTGATAAGTGCCAGAGGTTTTCTAAAGTGCCCAGGGCGCCTCCGAATGTCTTAAATCAAATGCAGAGCCCATGGCCTTTTGCAGTGTGGGGCATTGATCTGATCGGGAAATTTCCCAAAGGAAAAGGAGGAGTACAATTTGCAGTAGATTATTTCACTAAGTGGACTGAAGCCGAACCTTTAGCCACGATCACCTCAAAGAAAGTGCTAGACTTCGTGGTTAAGAATATAATATGTCGCTATGGTCTACCCAAGAAGATAGTGTCTGACAACGGCACCCAATTTGACAGTGACATATTTACCGATTTTTGCACTCGGCATGGCATCACAAAAAGTTTTTCCTCGGTAGCCCATCCACAAGCCAATGGGTAGGTTGAAGCCGTAAACAAAACTCTAAAGGACACTCTGAAAAAGCGTCTGGAGCTGCTAAGGGCGCTTGGGCGGAAGAGTTGCCAGAAGTCCTTTGGTCATACATGACTATTGCCCGGACAACAACTGGCCATACCCCATTTTCTTTGGCATATGGGTATGAGACCATGTTGCCTGTTTTAGTAGACCCACCATCTCATCGAAGGACCATGTACAACCAGGAGGAGAATCATCAATTGCTAGCAGAATCTTTGGATTCCCTCGAGGAGAGACGAGAGAAGGAAAGCTTGAGAGTTGCTGCTCATCAGCAAAAAGTGGCGCGCTACTTCAATTCCAAAGTCCGAGATTGAAAGTTCCAGGTTGGAGATTTGGTCCTCAGAAAGGTGTTCATCATAGACCCGACAGCTGGCGTACTAGGACCAAACTAGGAAGGACCGTATCAAATTGAGCAAGTCTTGCCACCCGGCACCTACAAGCTTGCTCGGTTAAATGGAGAGCTGATCAGGAACTATTGGAATGGCGAGCACTTGAGGAAATACTATCAATAAATACTTCTTACAGAGTAGTAGCTTTGTATCAAGTGCTTAACTTGTTATTTAAGTTTGTATTGTTTGAGACTAGTTATTAGACACGTTTTGTCATTTATTTATTACGAGTAATAAAAGAGATCACGCGCAGCGTGGTCGAATCTTGCTACTAATTTTGCATATGTGTTGATTATTCTTGCTTGGCAGTGTTCAACTGTCATTACGATTTAAACATAACAAGTCTTCTAAAAATAAATATACATATATACCGGACAGTGTTCAACTGGTCGGTACCCATGATATGAATGACCAACGTTTAAATAGTTTCATGTTTTTGTAGTGGTTAACTGCTGAAATATGTTTGTATATTCTATGTGTTTCACGAGTAGTAACAGCTCGGACAAATTCGGTCAAGTAGCAAGTGATCAAGGATTTTTCAACCCTCAATCACTTGGGGGGCACATAGAGTATACTGGCGTGCACATAGAGTATATTGGCGTGCACATAAAATATACTGGCGTGCACTTCAACACAGGCAATAAGAGCACGAGCAAAGATAGTTGAAGCAGGTCTCCTCGTATCGAGTCAGATCAGCTTCCTTCTCCTACTTCAGCTCCTCATTCTCGCGAATTAGTCCTTCATTTTCGCGAACTAACCCCTCATTCTCACGAGTCAGCCGGTCTAGCCGACCAGTCAGTGATTTGTTGGCTTGGGTTAGTTGATCATTCCCATCAGCCAACCCCTTAAGAGACTCCTTTTGCTCAGCCACAGTTTTCTCTGATTGCTCCAACTTGGATTGAGAAGCATCCACCTTAGCACGAGCCTCCACTAGTTGATCATTTAAGACCTTGATCAACTCCTTGTAGTCGACTGATCGATGCTGGGCATGATAGATGGTCATGAGCATCTGCATGAAAAACAAAAGGTTACTACAAAGTATGAATATAAGTAACAAACTATCTCGTTGTAGAACACTTACATTCGCTCACTGAGCGATCCCTCTCTCTAAGACGACATCAACACTAAGTCGAGGGAAGGATTCAGAGCCTTGAAGCATTGAAGCGTCGTGGAGGGTTTGATCAACTGCCCCCCTTCCCATGGTACTAGCAGTACGTAGTGCCTCGCTCGGGTCGGTTGGACGAGGGGGAGTTAGGCTCACTGATGGAGGAAGCGAGGAAGGGGTCAACTGTGGGATCGTGACTAACCCCTCAGGTTGTCTCCCTTGGCTTGGTGACACTGTCCTCGGGACCTTGCTCGGGGGGGTGGAGCCACTTCCTTCACTAGATTTCCTCTTCGGGACAAGAGGAACAATGCAGGGCCTGAACATCTCTGGATCTGCAAAAGAGGAAAACACAAAATTTGTTAGAAAAATAAATATAATAAAATGTAGATAAGTATGTTACTACTACAATTTTATTAGTCTCAAATCACCAAGTTATCAAACATATTGCTATGACTACTAGACCTGCGTTGAGGATCTGATCGAGGAAGTCGTCCTCGTCGTTAGATGATGAGCTGAGGTCCCTCTCAGGCTAGATGGCCTTTCCCTTCCCGGGCTGGGCAGGGATAGCAGGACTGCGTTGATGCTCAGGCTAAGGCTCCCTGATCACAAGGTCACCTGGTCTACCAGAATGCAGAGATGGCCCAGGAGAAAATTGGTCAGTCACCACCTCAGTCCCGGCGTTGGACTGGTCGGTCGCATTATTCTCCTCAGTGGTACTCTCCACTGCAATGTTTTGGTCACATAGTATTAGGCCCACCATATGAAGGTTGTCCATGGTAACCAAAGTTTTCACGTCCTTATCCTCAATACACATGTTAGCCAACACCTTTGCTCGCTTGAACATCCCCTGAGTAGGCAAGGGTTGCTTGAACGGACCCGCATGTGTAAAAGGCAAGTTGTTGGCTTTGATGTCTGATGTGAGGAAATACTCTGTGTAGTATGTCCCGGGGTTCGACTTGTGTGCGATACCACAAAGGTATTTAATCCCCTTTTGCCTGTGAAAGAGTTGGAAAAAACTCGTGTTCTTGTGGCTGGGGTTAGTCCTGAAGTCGAACAAATAATGTACCTCATGAGGAGTGGGCTCGTCCCAACCTTGCAGAGAGTAGAGAATATACAGCGCGGACAACGCCTGGATCCCATTCGGTGCGATCTGGAAAGGGGAGACGTTGAAATAATCCGCTATAGACCAGAAATAGGGGTGTTGTGGGAGTGTTGCTCCTGCGTGGATATGGTGCTTGGACCAGGCACAATATGGTCCGCCGGGCCTGTTGGCTCTCTGTTGAGGGCCCGGACATATCACGTTCACCCACTCAAACCCAAAGCTTGGATGTGTTTGTAGAACATCCCTGGATTGAGTTTTGTAGGTTGGGCAGTGAACCAGGAAGGGGGTTCTTCTCCTCCCTTCCGTGGTTTTTGGATGGCCAAGTGCTGGACATCGGTGGGAAACTCCTGAGTAATTTGTCTCTGAGTATTACTTGATTTTGACACCTGAAGAGGTGATTTTGAAGAAGCTGCGGTGTAGGACTCACTGCGTTCTACCACCTTTTGCACCGCTCTGCGGGAAACTTGTGGATCTTGGTCCTGGGGGAGTCTATTGGATTTCTTCACCCTCATGGTCGATTTTTCAGCTTACTGAAGAAACTGCCCTTCGTGGAGGAAGTATAAGGCTGAACGGGGAAGGATCTGCTTGAAGCGGCGGAGGCGATCCTCAGGAGTGCGACTGGTGGAAGACTTTGATGAGGAATCGCTGCTTTGAGGGGTCTCGATTGACTGCGGGATAGATGTATCGGAGTCCGTGAGGTTGTCACCTCCCCTATAGTCGAAGCGATTCATCTACAAAAAATTAAAAAATGGGGAGGTGAGTAACCATACAGATAAAATTCAATAAGAACAAAATTTAATTTTCTACTTAGAAAAATTTCTTTAAGTGGTAAAAATATAGCATGCATGGGAAAAAAGAATTTTAGTGCTTGAAGGTGCCTAAAAATGTTTAAAAGTGCCTATGACCGATCGGGTGTGTGCCTATGTCCGATCGGTTAGTGAGTGCCTAAAGGGCTGTCCGAGGAGTCTATCACCCGTGTGCGTGCCTAGCCGTGTGCACCCAAGCCTAGTCCATCCAAGGAGCTAAGGCGTGGGTCCGGTCGGACACCCCACGTCCGAGGAGAAACGTCCGTGTAGATGGCCTGTGTCCGAGGAAAGGCGTGCCTTACGTCTGAGGAGCCAAGGGATGCCTAGAATCCGAGCGGTGTGTCTAATGCCTAGGGCGTACGAGTCCGAGCATATGAGCATGCGTGTCCGAGGGTTGGTGCCGAGGCGTCTGACCAGCTACAGCTCCAAGCGTCCGAGGGGCCGAGACGTCCGAGCAGCAAGGCCCGTGTCCGAGCGGAGTGGCGTTCGAGTAGCCACGCGTCCGAGGAGCTGTCCATCCGAGCAGCTGCCACGCTCCTGTCCGAGGAGTGTCGAGGGATCGTGCCTAGCCCCATGTGTCCGAGCTGTGCACCTCCGAGGAGCCCAAAGCAAGGTCCGGTCGGATGCTTCTTGATCCGAGGAGCTCATATGTGGTCCGATCGGACCACACTTTTATAAAGAAAAAAAAAACAATGGCCAATCCGCCATACCCCAAATCTCACCATAAAACCCAATCCGAAAAAGCAAAGTCCTAAATTCCCTAACACAAACATGTTTCCTCATCCAAAGCACACAATCACAAGATCAAAATAGGGAAATTGAAAAGTTTATCAATGTTCTTGAAACCATCTATGCCATCAAAAACCCCAAAACCCATAATCATGATTTGGGTTAAATTGACCTATTTTTCTTGAAATTCTCATGAAATTGAAGCTAATGTTGGGTTACCCATAGTACAAACATCATCAAAACAGCCACCATACACATTATATCTCTAAGATTCATGGGAAAATTCAATGAAAAATCCCCTATAGAGTTTCGGCCACTACATGAATTTTTCATGGATTTTTTGAAAAAATAACAACAATATGAAAGCATGGAGGAGAAGGCTTACCCAACTTTGGAGAACCCTTGATTTTCTTGGAGATTTCTTGAAGGAATGAAGAGCTTCACCTTGGAGTCCCTTGAAGTTTCAGCCAAGAGAAGGAGAAGCCTTGAGGTTTCGGCCAAGAGAGAAAAGAGAAGAGGAAGGGTTTTTGGAATTTGATTTTCTTGTGTAAGTGGAAATGTATAAGTGTAGGGATTATTTAAAGGAAAAAAGTGGGAGTTACCACTTATTTTTGGACCGTTGGAATTCCTGAGATATTTTTTCTCCCCACGATTATGGGTAGTTATTTGCAGTGATCGTGGTCTGTGGAGCTGTGGTCTGCTGCATGGCGGGAAGACGAACAGTTTTTTTTTTTTTATATTGCTGTCAGCTGTGGAGAAAAAAGTTTATTTTGTGAGGTATCATATAATAAACTTGGGGGGCAAATGTTATCCCCAAAATTTGAAAATGATGATGTGGCAATAGAAATGACAAGTGGCAAGGAATGGTTGGGTGACCTGGCTTAGGAGTAGCCCAGTGCATCAATGAAGAGTTTGGACTGCTTGAGAAGTGTCGTGACCGACCAGTCATGACCTTGCATCCGACCAGTCATGGCTTTGCTGCCCAGTCATGACCTTGCATCCGACCAGTCATGACTTTGCTGCCCAGGAATGACCTTGCTGCCCAGTCATGACCTTGCTGCCTAGGAATGAACTCGGCCGATCGGTCATGCACATGTCCGACCAGCTAGGTGCATGTCCGATCAGCTAAGTGCATGTCTGCCCAGCTAAGTGCATGACTGCCCAAGCAAGGACGTGTCTGCCCAATAAAGGTGTGTCCGACCAGACTGAAGGTGATATGGATGAACTAAATAGAGCATGATTACGTCAAGATTCCCAGAAACAACTTCAACAAGAATTGGTCTTAGCATACGTAGGAATCTCTCATTCTTCCCACAAATTTGGTTTCTGTTACATTTTGAGTATTTTTGTAATTTAAATATAATAAGAATAATAAAATATCCCGATCCTAGGGGATATCAGATGTATGATCCTAAGCCTATAAATATATGGCTTATGGGATCAAAAAGGGACTTTTGGAAATTTTGAGTTTTGATCTGAATTTTCTAGAGAGAGAGAGTGCTTCTTCTTGAGAGAACTCTTGTATTTTGAGAATCTACACTGAAGAAACTCAGTTGACTCAGGTTCATCTGATCTTGAGTGTAGATAAATAATCATATCTCTAAGTGGATTAGGCTATTACCAACATATTGGGGCGGAACCACTATAAAAATTGCATGTGTTATTTACTTTCTGTTCAAAATTGTCTATATCGTTTAATTTCTCTTGAAGGCTTTATCGTTTTTTGACATTCTCACGTTGTTGGCCAAAAACGTGGTCAACAAAAGTCAACTCCTTCCACCTGATTGCAGCCCTGTGCTACTAACCTTGCCTTATTCCTTATTACAGTTCCAAACTCATCTGATTTATTCTTGAAAATCCATTTAGTTCCAACAACATTAGCTCCGTTAGGTAAAGGTACTAAGATCGACACATCATTTCTTTTGAATTGGAACATCTCGTCTTGCATAGCAGCAAGCTTGAATTCATCTAGAAGAGCATCCTTGACACTTTTTGGCTCAATCTGAGATAAGTAACAGGTGAAAGCAATCAGATTTTGTATTTTCTTCTTGTGACCATGGTGGCATTTGGATTTCCAATAACGATATCAGGTGGATGAGCCTTTTGAATCCAAGAAGGTGGTCCATTCTTATAAAGCTTTGCATGTTGAGTCTCATTTGGCGGAGCACTAGTGACTTCTTCATCACCATTGGAGCTGCTAGGACCTGCTTCTTGTTCCTCGGATGTAGCTGGTTCAGTATTGAGTGATCCAGACAGAGTGTCAGGAAACACTTGGTTTTGTCTAACTGTGACTGGACCCGGCGTAGTTAATACTGGAGCTTCATCATTTGCCACTAGTTCTTCAAAATTTCCAAGTCATCAAATCAATCATTGATGGGTTCAACCACTGAACGAGTTCTTTTATTGAATACACAATAGGCACGACTGTTAAGTGAATATCCAAGAAACACTCATTCATCACTCCTTGAATCAAATTTTCCTAATTGTTTCCGATCATTGATGACATAGCAAACATATCCAAAAATGTTCATATGACTGATGTTAGGAGGCCTTCCTTTCCAAAGTTCATAGGCCGTCTGTGTCATGCCAGTTCGAAGATGAACACGGTTGCAAATATAGCAGGCTGTATTAATAGCTTCAGCCCAAAAATGTTTAGACATATCCTTAGCATGCATCATTACATGAGCCATTTCCTGGAGGGTCTTATTCTTCCTTTCAACAACCCCATTCTATTGAGGTGTTTTTGGAGTTGAGAACTCACGCTTTATCCCCAACTGATCACAGAAATCTGAGAACACAATGTTCTCAAACTCCTTTCCATGATCACTTTGTATCCGATAGACTTTCCCAATCTTATATTCCTTTTAATTTTTGAGCTTGAGAACCAAGGCTGAGAAGAGTCCAAAGATGTCTGAATTTTCTTTGAGGAAATCTACCCAAGTGTACCTTGAGTAATCATCAACAAGGACCATGACAAATCGTTTACCACTTAGACTTTCATTCTGCATGGGTCCCATTAAATCCACATGCATCAACTCTAGCACACGGGAGGTGAGTAGCATGTTTACAGGAGGATGTGAGGCTTTTGTCTGTTTTCCTAGTTTTCAAGGACCACATAACCTATCTCTAGTGACTTTCATCTCAGGCATCCCTCGAACTGCTTGAAGTTTCACAATTCTCTTCAGGTCTCTAAAATTCAAGTGCCCCAGTCTATAGTGCCACAGGTCTGGCTTATCAAGAAATGATCTATTGCACAAAACTTGATTGCTTAAAGCATAGCAGTTGTCGCTGATTCTATTACCTGTCAAGACTGAGCACCCATTAGTTGCAACAAGACAATGAGTTTTAGTAAAACTTATAGTGTATTCATTGTCGCAGAGTTAGCTGATGCTAATCAGGTTTGCCTTGAGACCTTTAACGTACAACACCTCAGTCAATGGAGCTACTCCATTTAGCACCAGGTCACCTTTTCCAAAGATCTAACCCTTGTTCCCATCACCAAAAGTCATAACTCCCTCCTTTCCTTCTTTATAGTTCACCAACACATTTCTGTTGCCGGTCATATGTCGTGAACATCCACTGTCAAAGTACCATTGATCTTCGTGGAACGCTGAAAGAGAGGTGTGAGCAACTAATCCAACATTTGTGCCAAGATTAGTTTTTGGTTTCCACTCACTATATGAAAACTTCCCATTAAATCGATTTGGTTGTTGAAAGCTATTTGGACAATCGATCATAGCTTTCAAATATGTCTGCAACTTGTAGCATCTGGGCTAATATGTCCTCTTCTGTTGCAGAAGTGACAAATGGGAACAAACCTCTCCTTCTAAACCTGTCCATCTAGGACAATCTTCCTTCCTTCAAATCTCAATTTGGTAAGTCCAGATGAGACACTGACCTCTTTAGAGGGATCTGGGAAACCAGGGCTGAGAGTATTGTGCAATGAGTCATCATGAGTCTTGTCTTCATTGCTCTTGGATGAAGAGGGATCATCAATTCCCAAATTTACCCCTTTCTTGTACAACATTTTGTAACCAATGGATGTTCTATCTCCATATGGTTTTTGAAGTTGCAAAGTTTGGTTAATTGCTACAGTTCTTGGAGGGATAAACTCAAGAGCCTATTTAGCTTTTATTAAATCTGCAGTCAGTTTGTAAATCTCACTGTCCTTCTCATCAAGCTGTTTTGTGAGCTTTTTAACAGTGTCCTCCAACCTAGCCTTCTCAGATTCAAGTTGTTGTTTGGCACAAGTGAGACCTTTGATATGTTTAGCCATATACTCCCATTAAGCGAACATATACTCATATGCATGTTGTCTCCCATCACTGTCGACATCAGACAAGCTCGAGTTTCCATCTTCCTCTGAGCACATTGATTGATGAATCTTTTCCATAAATGCCACAACTTGTTTCTCTTCATCAGACCCGTCACTTGGGCTGGAGCTCTTTTCTTCATCACTATCACTCCAGGTTGCTGCAAAGGCTTTCTTCTTCTTAAGAGTGTTGGCACACTCAGCTTGAATATGTCTGAAACCATCACACTCTCGACATTGTATTCCCCTGTTTTTCTTGTCACCAAACTGCTGGGTTTGCTTATTGTTTCCACCAAAGTTTCTCATGGGAACATTCTCTTTTCCTCCAGGAAAGTTTTTCTTGTAATTAATTTTCAAGAATTTTGCATAATTCTTGGTTAGTAAAGTAAGGGTCTCATCAGTGAAGCCATCAGACGCATCTGAGATTGACTTCTTTTCCTCCTTATGCACAAATGCAAGACTGTTATCAGTTTTTTCTTTTTCGGAATCTTTCAGCTTCTTGTCTTTCTTCCACTGTGTAAGAGTCATTTCATAGTTCTGCAATGACCCCATAAACTCATCAAGATCAAGTTCCTCTACATTTCTTCTATAGAGGTAACTTTTGACATGAACTTTCGAGGTAGAACTCCAAGAACCTTGCGAACCAGTTTTGCGTTTGAGTAAGTCTTGCCCAGTGCATAAGATGCATTCGAGATATCACACAATTTGGCATGGAACTCTGCCACAATCTCATCTTCCTCCATAGACAGATTTTCAAAAGCTTTTGCCAACGCTCTCAGTTTGGACTTCTTTACAGCATCAGTTCCTTCATTTTTTATTCTTAGTTTCTCCCATGCTTCTTTGGAAATTTCACAGTTAGCTATAACTTTCAGCTGATTTGTAGAAACTGCCTTAAAGAGAGCGTGCATAGCCTTTGAGTTAAAGTTGGCCCTTTCCATTTCCTGTGGAGTCCATAAACTCATTTGTTTGGGCTTAACAATCTCATCTTCAACAACGGTTAGACACTTCCATCCATCTTCGACAGCCATCCACACCCATTCGTCAACGGCTCTCAAGAATGCATGCATTTTTGTTTTCCAGTAAAGATAGTTTGCCCCTTCAAGCATTGGGGGTCGGGATGTGGAACCTCCTTCTCTGAACATCTCCATTCTGTATGAAAAAAAAAGAAGAGAAAGCAGTATACTCCCAGAGTCGGGACTCAGAAAGGGTTAGTGTCAACTGGAGAACCCAGAAATCAAGAACTGTGAATTACAAACAGACAAATCAAATATCAATTCCAGTATACGAAAGATAGGAGGATCGAAAGAAAAACTCTCAAGAAATAATCTGGCTCTGATACCAATTGAAAAACCTATGTTTTTGCCCATCTTTCCAATTTTCCAATATTCATATTGATTTTATCTTGATTTATGCTAGAACGTTAAAAACTAAATCATAAGAATCAACACACAAAATTACAAGCTTCGTCTGCACTGAAAACACATTCCAGCTAACTAGTGCTTGGGTTGCCTGAACCAGGGTAATAACTATCACTATATCAAAGATGTAACTTTACAATAATCAGTTCAAGATTTTTCCCACAAACTATACATTCTTTCTCAACATACAGTGAAGCTTTTTACCCTAAATAACCAAATCCCTTGGTTATAAATGCAAGATCCCCTTGCTTCAATATTGAACTCCTTTCAACAATATTTCAGATCTGAAAACCTTCAGATCTATGGTGCCAAGACTCAGCTGAAATTCCTTTAGCTTTCGCAGCTTGACTTCAGAGCTTGCACAGAAACCTTGAACCACCGTCAATGGAGTTTCTTGCAGGAACCTGCAAAATATCAACAGAACAAAGAAAATGGTAATGCAGAGCACAATATACGACTATCCTATCTGAGAGAGGTTAGTTGTACCTGATTAACTAGGCCAGTATATATACTTAGCTAAAATTAGGTATAAACCAGAAACAACCAACGACTGTTCAGCATTAACAACCTTGCTATACACAAAGGCTGACGTGGACACTTACTAAAATAAACAAACTCCATACACAACATAAGACCATTCCAGACACAACTGGACCTAATTTGTCATACTAAAAATATTGGTCCTTACCATTTCCTAATGAAAAAATTGAGTATCTTGACTGGTGGTATTTAGATCATAGAGCAATAATTTTTTTTTTATTGAGGGCTAAATGTGGAAGAAGATTCAGGTGATAAAAGGAAAAAGGGATCTAATTTTCATTTCGAAAAAGCTTGGTGTGAAGAAGAGATTTGTAAGAATATAATTGATGATGTATGGATTAATGGAAGCTTGGCTTAATGAAAGCCCAACTTTACATATTGAAGACTTCAAAAGAAAATTAGTGAATTATGGAATAAAGTTAAAAGGGTGGTTTTCCAAAAGAATGTAAGAAATGAAGCGAAATATAGAGGAAATTAAGATGAGAATGACAGAGATATCATTTGTAGTTGATTTATATAATTCGAATGTATTAAAGAAAACTAAGAAGAAGTTGAATGCTATATTGGAAAAAGAGGAAATGTATTGGAGGCGAAAAAGTAGGGCATTATGGTTGAATTGTGGAGATAAAATTACCAAGTACTTCCATTATAAGACTTCCTCGAAAAAGAAAAGAGTATTTTTTTTTTTTTTGGAATTTGTGATAAATAAGGTGTGTGGCACAATGATACGGAGAAGGTAATAGGGGTTGTCACAAAGTATTTCCATGACTTATTTTCTTCTACCTATACTTTTGATGAGTTAATTGATGAAATTATATACAAGGTCATGCCAAAAGTGACTAGGAAGATGAATGAGTTCCAATTGTTTGAACATATTGAGGAGGATGTCAACGATGCAATTTTTTAGATGAAGTCACTAATGTCTCCCAAGGAAAATGATTTTCCTAGTTTATTTTATAAAAAATTCTTGTGCAAAGTGCAGAAGAATGTCATAGGGGTACGTCTAAATGTTCTTAATGAAAGGTGACCAGTTCAACAATTATATGAAACGTTGATCGGGAAAATCCAAAAATAATGGAAGAGTTAAGTCCGATTAGTCTATACAATGTAATATAAAAGATTATTTCTAAATGTCTAGTGAATAGACTTAGGTTATTGTTTGAAAAGTTGATTACTGACATTCAAAGTGATTTTGTTAATGGAAGGCTGATTCAAGACAAAGGGATTCATGCTATTAAGAAAAACACGTTTGGGAATAAGACAAAGTTGCTATGAAGTTGGATATGTCAAAGGCTTATGACTAGGTTGAGTGATAGTTCATTAAAGAATTTATAATTAACTTGGGTTAGGACAATAAATGGGTTGATAAAGTGATGCATTTATATTTCTGTGCACGCTTATTATTTTGTACGAGAAGCGTTATTCTCGTCATTATGCATAGTACTATTTTTTCAAGGGTCTCTTTTAGGACCATTTTTGGCTAGATGGATTGGTGGTGGTCTAGACTTATTGGGAGATAACTTCCTTGAAGCCTTGCCCCCTGTGGGGGCGTCAGCCTTTGGTAGGAGGTTATGTTTGTGAAGCTTCTTAATTCTCTTGATATTCATACGGGTAGCTAATCATTTTATATCCATGAGTTAGCTTGTCGAGTTTTTATCTTATATATATATATGCCTCCTATCCTGCCCCCCAAGTGCTTGGTGAAATTTATTCAATCGAGCACTTTGATAATTTTGCTCCCAATAGAGACTTTATTTATTATATAAATTCTTGCATGGAGAAGAAATATAGCATGAGAGATATGAAACACTTTCATTTATAGTAGGCAGATTACAAAGGTATGTATAACAACATTCCATCTGTTGTTAGGTTCTCTGGGCAACCTATCTGATTCTTATCCATTGAGGTTAGCATAACATAAACAAACTAAGTACGGATATTTTTGCATTGGATGTGAAAGTCTTACTTGTAGTATTTCTTGAGATGTTCCATGTTCCATGCTGGAGGTACTATGGTATCATCCAGGCGTGCTAGTTTGTAAGTGTTTGGCGGTATTAACTGGGCGACTTGGTAGGGTCCTCTAGCATGTTGGGTAGTACTTTTCTCAGCACTAAGTCTCCTACTCTGAACGCTTTTTCTCGCACCCTAGAGTTGTAGTACCTCGCGGATCGTTGTTGTTATGTTTCTAACCTCAGTTGTGCCCTTTTTCTTCTTTCTTCAAACATGTATAAATTTTCAGCCATTGTTGTATGATTGACTTGGTCCTCATCTGCTTGTACCCTAAAAGAATTAATTTTCATCTCAACCAGAAGGACAACCTCGCATCCATATGCTAAGGCGAAAGGGGTCTCCCCGGTAGTCGAGCGCGGCGTGGTCTTATAGGCCCAAAGCACATTGGGTAGCTCATCGACCCAGGCTCCCTTTAGTTTTTCTAGCTTTGTTTTTAGGTTCTTCTTGAGAACCTTGTTAATAGCCTCCATTTTCCCATTGGCTTGCAGATGTACAACAACTAAGAAGCTTTTCCTTATTCATTTCTCCTTACAGTACCCCTCGAACGTTCCCCCCTCAAATTGAGTGCCGTTGTCAGAAATGATTTTGTAGGGCGCTCCATATATGCAGACGATGGACTTGTTGATGAAGGTGGTGATCTGCTTGGCCGTTATTTTGACCAGATGTTATGCTTCAACCCACTTGGTGAAGTAATCTACCGCTACAATTGCGTACTTGGCTCCTCCTCTACCTACGAGAAGGGCGCCAATCAGGTCTATTCCCCAAATAAAAAAAGGCAAAGGGTTGGTCAGGCTAATTAGCTCATTTAGGGGCTGTCGGGAGTAGTTTGTGTGTCTCTGGAATTTGTCACACTTTCTTGCAAAGTCGCTAGCATCTTTCTCCATAGAGGGCCAGTAGTACCCTTGTCTCATGGCTTTCTTGGTCGTGGATTGCCCACTCGCATGGTTGTCGCACTTGCCTTCGTGTATTTCATGCAAAAATTTCATTGCTTCCCCCTCACCGACACATCGCATGAGTGGGACAGAAAATCCTCTCTTGTACAAGATTCCATCCACTAGGGTGTACTGGACGACTTTATATGCCAGCCTCCGAGCTTCTCTCTTGTTTGTCGTTAGAGTTCCATCCTTCTGGTATTTCATAATTGGGTTAACCCATGACTCTCTGGGGGTGTAGATCATGTGAACCTCTGCTTCGGCGATACTCGGCTCGGATAAGTACTCCACGGGTATAGATTCGAGTGTATCTCCATCCTTGGTGGAGGCCAGCTTTGCGAGGGCATCGACATTGCTATTCTTCTCTCTTGGGATTTTTTTTCTATGGTATACCCCTCTGATTGATCCAAATAGCCTTTACCCTCGTCAGGTACGCTACCATCTTGGTACCCCTCGCCTTATACTCACCTTTCACCTGAAACACTACCAATTATGAGTCGCTAAAAATGTGCAAATGTGTTACCTTTAGCTTCTTGGCCAATCGCAAACCAGCTAGAAGTGCTTCATACTTTGCCTCGTTGTTTGAAGCCTCAAATCCAAACCTTATCACGCAATACATCTTGTGGCCCCTGGGCCCAGTCCTCATGATACCGGCCACAACTCCCCCTTCGTTGGACGCTCCATATACATGGAGGCTCCATTCCTCGAGCTTTCTTTCCTCTTCATTACCAATTGATTCATTTTCTTATATCTCTCCTTCTTCATTTGGCCAATAGGTGAACTCGACTATGAAGTCTGCAAGTACTTGCCCGTTGATGGAGGCCCTTAGGGTATATGTGATGTTGAATTGACTTAACTCAATCGACCATTTCAGTAGTCTTCCTAAGGTTTTAGGTTTATGCAAGACCTACCTAAAAGGGTTATTAGTGAGTACCTCAATCGCATGGGCGTGATTGTAGGGCCTTAACTTTCTTGAGGCCACAACCAAGGTGTACGCCAACTTCTCTATTTCTGGGTATTAGGTTTTTGCGTCTACTAAGCATTTAATGATGTAGTATATGGGTTGTTGGTGCTTCTTGTCTCCCTTAACCAAGGCAACACTTATGGCGTGCTCATACACTGCTAAGTATATGTATAGTCTCTCGCCCATTTCGGGGGTTCTCCTTCAACTTGTTAAAGGACTCCTCGCATTCTTTGTCCCAAGCAAACTTTTTGCTCCCTTTTAAGATGTTGAAGAAGGGGAGGCCCTTGTTCGTGGACCTCGAAATGAACCTGCTGAGCGCTGCTACCCTTTCCATTAGGCATTGCACCTCCTTCTTGTTCTTGGGTGGATTCATCTCTTCTAGGGCTTTAATTTTTTCAAGGTTGGCCTCAATGCCTCTAGAGTTAACCATGAAACCCAAAACTTTCCTGACGAGACTCAGAAAATGCACTTGAGTGGGTTTAACTTAATCCTGTATCTTCGGAGTGTGTCGAACATCTCACTTAGGTCCAAGTTGAGTTCTTCGACCTTCTTGTTCTTTACCAATACATCATCTACATATACCTCCATATTCCTTCCTATTTGATTAGCGAACATCCTGTTCACCAATCTCTGGTGGGTGGCACCTACATTCTTCAGCAATAGAGTCCTTTATCCATTATGAACGAAATATATTCCTCATCAAATGGGTTCATGGGTATCTGGTTATATCCAGAATAAGCGTCCATAAAGCTAAGTAACTCATGCCCGACTGTTGCGTCCACTAATTGATCTATCTTTGGAAGCGGGAAGCTATCCTTAGGGCATACCTTATTGAAGTTAGTGAAGTCCACACAAGTCCTCCATTTTCCATTTGGCTTTGAGACTAGCACAGGGTTCATACCCATACTGGGTAGAGCACCTCGCTGATGAATCCATTTGTCTTCAATTTTTCAACTTCCTCCTTCAAGGCGACATATCTCTTGGGGTCGAGTGCTAGTCTCTTCTACCTCATAGGTCTTGGAAAGCGTTGAAGTTTGAATATTCATTTGCATGTCTAAAGAAAAATACAGAATAATCAAATTATAAATAAAATATTCTAAACTCGATACATGCAATAAAATTCAAAATACTAAAAGAAATAAACTAAAACATTTTTCAAACAACAATAAAGTTTTCTTATAATGAAAACTAATTTTTTTTAAAATAAAAGGACTTTCTTCAACACTTTCTTGAACTAGATGTTTCTCTCTCTTCTTTCTAGTCTTTTTGTCTCAACCTACAAGTTCCTCTTGATTGCTCAAGTGTCTGTAAAGAAAAACAAAAATATGATTAGTGGTTTCTTAATCGAAGATTCAAAATGATACATTATAATCCACTATTAAGCTTAAGGTAAAGGCAAATCATATTTACCTTTTTGCGAATGTGGTCTTGTATGTATATCCTCATAGACAAGATCCCACATATCATGAGCATATTCAATATCCTCAAACTTTTTCCTAAGATTTTCTTCCATGGTGCTAAGAATATAAAATCTTGCCATGTGATTTGATCTCATCCAATCAGCATATTTTTCACGCTCCTCTTTCCTTGCATCCCATGAAGGCATAAGAGGAGGTCGTCTTTCATTAAAAACACGTTTTTAGCTTTTTGGCCAGAAAAATTAATAAAGTTTAATTTATTTGTCCTCCTTCATTCTCTTTAATAAGTTTAACTTTGCTTATATGTTCATCAATCATTTGATGCATGGCCGGGCACATAATGAGAAATTAATTGGGTGACAACATTTTATGACTGAAAACAAAAAAATAGAATAATATTACTATTTGAAAAGTATCAATAATTCGGAAAGTAAATATGATGCAGGAATGCAACAATTAAAACACATAAACTAACATTTACTTTTCAACGATAAAACTACCCAACAAATATAGTGTCGCCTTATGGTCGGTCAAGTCACTACAAGAAAAAACAGTATTCATAACACTTAAAAACTGCTAACCGGGAGTATTGAAAACACTTCTGAAAATGCTAACATAGCCCCTGTTATTAAAAGTCCTGTCTTTTCTATAATAGTATTTGAATGTTATGTTCGATGTTATCTTAAACTATTCAATAACACATTTTTAGTTGATATAATATTCAAATAATAACATTTAGTTAGAGTATTTGGTTATAAATTTGACATATAATCTTATACTTTTTGCATAACACTTTTCAACTGTTACATTTGATTATTTTGATAGCGTTTTTCGTTTGTTATATTATATAAATCATAACGATTTGTTATGCTTATAATATGTTTCTAAATCATAACATATTAAAAGTCTAGTAATAAAATTTTGTTACTTTAGTGTGGATAATATATTTTAAATTTTATTTTGATAAGTATACTTGTAAGGTTTTTTTTTAATTAAAAGATTTTCATTATTGTATTTTGATAAAAAAAAATCAAAATTAATCATATAATGTAATTCTCAATAGATTGATAAACGATAAGTATTACATTAAACAATAACTAATTCAAACCATGAATGTGTCTACTTCATGAGATATTAGTTCTAACTTAAGTTTGAAAGCATAACATAATAAAGTTTTATAATCTTGAACATTTTTTATTTCAAAAATGAAAAACATAAACATTACAAGATACACAAAAGTAAACCATGCATGAAACTTGCTCCATTCTTCAATTCATCATCCTTTGTGCACTTGTCTTTGTTGTGAGTCTATTTTCTTAACTACAACAAAATTTAAATGATTAATGCTTCAACTTAAAGTTAATAGTAAACTAAAAGAGTACATACAAAAAGTTGATCAAATTGCTCTTGTTTCCATTGTGACATCGACTTGCTCAACTACATAAGAAATTAAATGATTAATACCCAAACTCATACCTGATAGTGAACTGTAAAATAGAACAAATAGAACTACCAAAAAAAAAAAAAGAATCAACAATTGTTATGGATGGTTTCCCTTGATTGTATGATAATTATCGTAAGTGCCTAATTTCATAGAGATTATGAAAAGATTCCAAGACTTAAAGTTGCCAATATGCAGTGATTTGGCAATCAATGGCATTTCAATAGAGATGTCTACTTGATAAAAATGATAGAATGATTACAAATTATGCACTTAGATACCAAAGTAGAAATATTTATTTCCAATAAGATACTAGTGATGAAAACCTATATTTCTCGATAGTAGTGCTTTGGCAAATTATCATAAGATAAATTTGATCAAAAAAATTGAATCTTATATTTTTAATATTTATATACTAACTGATCAACCTGCAAAACATTTACACTTAAACTTATCACAAGAAAATTTAAAAATATATACGTATTTAAGGCAAGGAATACACAATTCATTTGAGGAAATGATAACACAATATGATGTCTCTAAGTATTAGATAGTAATGGGTTGGTCACAAAATTACCGTCATCACGCTAGGGGGATTTAGGGAAAGAAGAAGAAATAAAATAACTATTGTATTTATCTTTAATGACTAGACAAACAAAGAAATTATGTATATTCTACCCAATGTGAAACTCTTAAAATGAAATGGTATCATGATAAAACACAAACCAAATGATAATAAAACTGAATAAGATATCCTTTTGGAGCCCAAAAGTACAAACTGTCACACAATAACTCACAAAAACAGAGAGAGAAAGAAAGCAAGAGGTTATTACACAAATATCAAACAGATTCACAGATGCAACTAGATTTTTAAATATATATATATATAAATAGAGAAAAAGACCTCTAGTTTTGTGTAAACTTTTGGTAATAATCTACAGAAAATGAACAAAAAGACAGCAGGAAGTAATTGAGCCTAATAATCTTGCAGTAAGACCAATTTAGGAAGAAAATCATTCCAACACTCTAATCTGGTGAAAAAATCATAGCATTTCAATTCCTATAATGATTCGATTTTGAGGCCATTCTCATGTACAAATGTGTCTTAAGTTTGAACACAGTTATCATTAAACAAATAAATAGAGAAAGCTTCTCTAGCTAGTAGCTACTAATCAACAATATCCAGATCACAGAATATTATATTTACCATGACTTTTATTTACTTAATTCAATTAAACTCATAAACATTTGAAATCTGAATGTCTAAGAAAATAAGGGCATCAACCCAGTGGAAGAAAGAAAGCTTACTTCTGACATGCTCTACCAGGGCAGCTTGGTTCATGTTTTATGTGTTTCCCGGCTATGTCACTCCTATTCAATGCGAGAGCCGCATCAACTGCTCGAACATTAGAATCTATACTATAGTACTCCAGAAGGCTTCTATTAAGATTATAAATATAGATTATGCACAAGTATACATCATATAGATTATGCATTTTTAATACTAAGGAATTACGTTAATGACTTGAGATATAGATTAAAATGCATTTCTTTAAGCATGACTACAACGAAAACCCAATATGAACTGGGCAATTCATACACTGCATTAAGAAAAAAAATACACATTGGTTAATGATATCTATCATAGTTTACAAACCAAAAATCTCACAAAACAGTCATATATTATATATATAACCAACAATTGAATTGAAAAGGGGACAAATGGGAATAATTTTTTGGAGGGTTAGTTTTACTCTAATGAATTGAGAAAATAGAGAGAGCCTGGACACAAAAAAAAGTTGAGAAATCCCTTTACTGAAAACTACATAGAGAGGGAGAAGGATGGGGAACTTGCTTCACAGAGATATGAAAATTTCACGAAAATGCAAAACTAAAGACACTTGAAAACAGAAAAGGAAATTAAGTTTTTCTTATTTTACAGTACCAAAAAGACTAATCTAAACAAGATAATCAAGGCACTAATTCCGCCATAGGAAGTTAATAAAAATACCAATGTTCAATCCAGTATCAAGTCAAAATACTAATTCAACCCGTGTCATATTTTTTCATTAATCCAATGACAATACTTTCAGCCACTATGACACCAAAATATACCAGTAAAAAGAAATCTCATTTTTTTAAACACTTTTATACAAAATAAATCTCATTTTTTATTAGTATTAATTTTATAACATTTACATTATATATAGTAATGTTTATTTATTTAGATTCAAAAGGGTTTCATTTACATGTGCCAACTCAATTAAGTTTAAGTATACCATTAAACATGGTGCAACATGACTGCAATCAATGCACGGAATCAATAGGTATTAACAATTGAGTTAGTGATATATAGTAAGAAGAGACAAAGATACAGTCTATATGTACATATATAATCAATTATATAAACTAAATAAATAAATAAGTAAAGCTAAAGTGCTCGAGTTATCACTCTAAATCATTTTGAAGCTAACAAAAGACAGAGTCTACTAATACTCACAACCTCCTTATAAGGAGCTTAAGTCGCAACCTTCTTATCATTATCAAATTTTGTTTTTAAAATTACTTTACAGAAAAAGTAAAATATAATGAAACTCTCACAAAAATACCTTCTTCTACTTCTAGACTTGCCAGGTGACGGGGAGCATGCCAAGTTGCGTCTTGTGTGCACCTTTCTGCAACAAGGGCTACCAAACTGCCATTTGCACCAACATCATGCTTGTCTTCTGAAGATTTTTCAAAATTTGAACGCTGAAGCTTTTTATTCCTGGAATTTGGCAAGCTAGAGATATGAATTTCATCATCATCATCATCATCATTAGTGGCATAATTTCCAAGACCCAGTACATTTGTTACTTATAAATAAAAGTACAAATTCAAACTGTAATAGAGTGAGGTTGGTTAACAAATCATAGCTTGGTCAGAGTTGCAAGATTCTTACTCTGTCAAAATTGCTCACTCATAGAGAATTGTTGGGATTAGGCCATGATTTGAAGTAGAATCAGTTATGGGAGCAAAAACAATCCTACAACAGAAATGAAAAAGCAAAACAAATGAGTGCATTATAAATGGAAGAAAAAACTCTGAGCATTAAATATAAAACAATAAAATGAGCATCTGTAATACTAAAATGTCTGGTTGAAGTTGTAACAAATGTTAAATTAGATAAGAATTGACAGCTTAACATTTGAGAGCACCATGATCCAACCAATAAGCACTCACATGGAGCTCTCCATTCAACCATTAATTTATTTTTACAAGTAATAGAAGCATTTTCAATACAACTCTGAGTCGTTTTAGCTTTCTTACCTCCAACATTCAAATTTTTTACCTGGCCAGAAGGCATTGAGGATTTCTTGGACTTTCCATTGGATGGCACATTTTGTCCACTACTACAGCTGAGAATGCAACCCATCACTAGCCAGTCCTTTTGCCATCAATATACAATCAAAATTATACACAACTTAGAATATACACCAAGTAAAAACAGAATTTGAATTAGGAAAAAAAAATCATAAACCCAATTATAACCCAAGTATTATTATATATATATAATGTATACACTAGAAAAATAGGAAGCTAGCTAATCTCTCATATAACAAAAAGGTTAATGGGTTACTGTGGCAAGCTTAATACATGCTTCAGAATCTAGCAACATATCCGTCAAATAACAATGACAAAATCTAATTTTCTCATCAAACAAACACTTATTTCGAATGAAGTTTACTAGAGCATACCAAAGCTAAAATAATATTGATCAAAAGGACCACTTGTTTCAGTTTAAGATGTGAAAAGTCAACCCATATTATTATTCCATTGTTAAGCTTTTTTGGCTATGAAAAATTATAATCATATAGAACCTTCTGGTGTGATTAATGGCACTGAAATATTCAACATCTGCCAAGTGGGAATAACTTGAGTTATGTATTGTCAACTAGGCTGTTATGCATGGTGGAAATGCCTGAAACTATATAACTTAAGAGGCTAAGCTATATATTAATATTTGGTTTGAAATTTTTTCAAAAGAACGTCAATTTCTGTTTTTGAAGAGAAAAAATATGACTGTAATATAAACAGGTAATATACTGTTGTTGATTCTAATTTTCTCTCTAAGAAACTATTGATATAACTTCCTTGAGCAATGATTGTATTACATGAGAAAAAGACCAAAGCCAATTTTTGGAATTCTAAACAAAAAAACTTAATATTAAATGATGGGTAACTATCCAAACTCATACTTGAAGAATCTCATTTGACATATATACACAACACCCAAAACCTCCAAATCTGGCGTGAGATATGAACATATATGAGAAAGGGATGAGCTCCATACCTGGGGAATATGTAGTGCACTGGAGGTGTTGTTTTCGAGGTTTTTTTGTGCCTAGTAATAAGAAAGAAACTAGTCACCGAAGAAGAGAGGAAGATTCCTGTTGCACGAGTTGTTGTGGTCGAACGATGGCCTCTCTTGATTGCATTCCATTATCCCTAACCAAACGGAGCCTAAGTTATCAGCTAACTTCCGTTACCACTCTGAGAGTGCTTGCTTCTGTTTTTCTAGCAAGAACGAGTATCTTATTTCTCTTTAAGAAGTTCCTCAGCAGCACTCTTAACAGACAAGACATAAATTCACTTTCACAAGTTAAAATTATTTTTGTCGTATTACTTTATTTAAATAGGGAAAATAAAGAAAGGGTAAAATTTTCAGGTGTAATAACCTCATCACTGTCTGATTACAAAGGAAGCGAGAGAATATAAAATATAAATGAAAATGAAAAAAGCTCCTAGTTTGTCATTGTCATTTCAAAATGTAAATCAGAATCTCCAACATGGAGAAATAATGTCATCAAACTATAGAAAAGCTACCTGAATCTCTACAAGAAAACTTCGAGATCCATCCATAGTAATAGCAACATCCAAACCTGCTAAAACATCTGAGGTTGAATACTCCTCACTTAAAAACATCTCACTGGGATTTAAAACTGCTTGCAATCCTAATTGTGACATTTCAAATACTCCAAGTTGGCAGCACAAAAACAAAATTAATGTAAGTTGTCCAAACAATAATTTTCTACCTTTACAAAAATGGAAAAGAATATGTAATTTTTAAAGAGTGCAGGTCTTGAAAGTTGAAACTGACAAATAACTTCTAAGTCCAACAAGCAGCAATACAGAACAGTTTCTATTATTTAAAATCTAAATGAGAAAGACAAAAAGTTGTTTAAAGGAAGGGTACTGCAAATGTATAACAACACATAAGTCTTAAGTCTCAGAAACAAGTTTGCTTCATAGTAATGACTTCCAATCATCACTAACCTCACCCAAGGTAGATTAATGAAAAAAATATTAGACATAAATAAGTTAGAGAAAAGAGAATCTAAGAAAAGATAGTCTAAAAATCAAGATAAAATTAACAATGCTACAAAGTGCAAACAAAAAATGGAGAAGGTAATTAAAAATGATAACATAAAACATTGCAAATGGAAAAGCTTTACATAGGTATCACCAAATTGTATCGGTAGAATAGTTAATATCTGATAGAACATCATAAGAAATACATACCTCATCAATGGATCCAAAACGATTCTTCACAGAACGAAGTAAACGATGAGATGAACACTTCTCCCCCTAATAAGGTATATAACATTTATCAAGGTCGGCAATGGAAAGATACAATTCAGAATCTATTCACCTTACAAACTTTATTACAATATGTGCAAAAAACATATGATCCAGAGGTGTGGTAAAGGAAGAAGAAGAAAAATAGCTACCGATTATTTAAAGATTTTATCAATTTTCTAGTAAAATATATGTAAAAAGGTACCAACTTCCAAATATAGAACAACATCTACAATATGCTCCAAAACACGAGGTCCAGCTATTTCTCCAGATTTTGTTACATGCCCAATCAGCTTGAAGGTGTTTGGATTCAAGATCAGAGATGAGATGTTTAGGTTCACGAACAGAGATGGAGCCATCTGGGTTCAAGCTCGTAGAACAGGCTTTGGGTTTCAAGAACATAGATGAATGACGTTTGGGCTCAACTATTCGGACAGAACAAGATGAAGGGGAATGGATTGGAAGCTCAAAGATGAAGGGTCTCAGCCTAAGGGAGAGAGGGAAGAGATTGAGAGAGATTAGGGATTCAAACGGTGAGAATGAGAGAATAGAGAGAAAAGAGAAAACCCTTCTTCATTTTTTATTTTGCTTTTTTTTTTATTTGTTAAGTGAAATTTCATTTGGCGCTTATTAGTTTTCATTTGGTGCTATTTCTTCAGTGTCAATGTATTTTTATTTGCATATATTAATAACACTTCTAAAATTATGTAATATTTTGCTGTAATATTTGGTAAAAAATGTTGTAGTAAGTTAAATTCAGATAGTTTATAAGACAATCTTATTTTTATTACTTAAAACTTAATCTTTATTTTCTCTTTTAAAAATAAAGTACCACTGGTTTGGCTAAGATGTAATTATCCACTAGAAAATCTTAATTGCATCTTTGTAAGTGTAACCTATTATTCAGAATTCATGACTTAACTTAGAGAGTGCCTCCTTAGGGTCGGTCAAACTAAAAATACATCACTCCTTCCTATCATCATAAGAAGCCAACCTTGATATTAATATGTCTAGAAACCTTCCTTAGGGGGATGGAAATAAAGCTGCCTCGAGGCCCTATTAATATCTCATGGTGTTGTACTAATAATGGAGACCATAGGTCACATTGAGATGTTCACCTTCTCCCACTTACTATTTTAGAAATAATGTGTTTTATTAAACTAATTGATTAATTCTAAATTAATTACTAGTTTATTAATAACCCTATGAATGTAATTTAATCACAAAACACATTTAATTATAAAAGAGCCTATTTCTACAATTAATGTGATCTAGATAATTGTCCATTACATTCATCTAACTTTACTAAAACACTTTTTAAATAAAGTTGGTTATCTTAAAGGTCATAATAACTATTGCCTTTATAATGGTGTGAGTTACCAAGTTTTAACTAATAGTAGTTTACATGCAATTGATTTCTCCAAAATAATTCATATAAACAATTAGGACAATCCTAAATAATCATGTTTCTAAAAGATGCATGATTAATGAAAATTGTGTGGGGTTTCATGAATGACATGTAATTGACTAATGCATGATCATGTTATCAATCAATCAAACATTAATCAATATTTATTTAAATAAATATAATAAATAAATAAATAAACAATAAATGATGAACCGAGTACTATTGGGTATTTCTAAATTTACAACCTTTGAAAAATAGAAATAAAATTACAAAATAGCCTTTAGGTTATTTTCAAGACTCCAAGAATGCTTCTCCTCTCTTTTAGGCTTTCTTGCTATTCTTTAGGAATTTGTTAGGCCAAAATAATTAATTAGAAACTAACTTTCCAATTAATTTATTTAATCAAAACTAACTTTTAATTAAATAATCATTTTGCATATTTTTAATTTAGTTGAATTGAAATAATTAAATAATCAAATTAAAATAATTATTTAAACTTACGATAAAATCTTAACCAACTAAAAGATATTTTAATTTTCTAATAAAAATAAAATAAGATAATTAGACTTTTAAATTCAAATAATTTAAAATTTAATTAAATAAAAGATAATTGCACAAAATTAGGATCTAACTTGGGCACCAAGAATGGTGCCCTAAATCACTAGGGTCGATGACACAAGATGGAGACAAAGGGCTAGGGATGGCCCGTGGCTTGATGGCTGGCTGTGCGAGGCATAGAGGCGCAAGGTTCTATGCGCGCATGGAGCAGGGGCTCGGCCCAACGCAGGCCTAGGGCACACATGGCATTAGGGAGGCTTAGGCTGGACATGAGGCTTTTCTTGTTGAGCGTTAGCTCACGGGTACTCTATGTTGCAGGTGCCATATGCTAGATTTGTTTTATGGTGACGGGCGTAGAGGCGCAAGGTTCTATGCGCGCATGAGGATCCTCAATTCTAGGCCCAGCTGGGTTTCTAGGGGCATTAGCAACGTCGGGGGCGTCAATTGCATTAGGAATGTGAGCAGGGGCATTGGGTGCTCTTTTACCCCTTCCCATTCCTCTTCCTTTGCCAACCACGACCTGTGTTGTCCTTCCCAGTGCCATTGTAATATATTACTGTACATAATGTAATTTTAAAAAGCAAGAAAACTTAAAAAAAATAAAGAAAACAATAATTGATTCATTTATTTCAATTAAAAGTAGCCAAAGTTCAATACATCAAAATAAATAAAAGGAAAAGAAAAGCAAAATGGTACTAGTAGGCTCTATTCTTCTTCAGGCTCAAAGGAAAACAAGCTCTCAAGAACCTTTGGATAGTCTTGGTAAAGGCACCTATAAAATTGTTCTTCTACGATAATAGGTATTAAAAAAATGACTTGGTCATAGATCTTAGAGGTAAGGTGATGCCAAATCATCTCTATATCCTCCGATATGGATGCATCATCTTCTACTGTGGTAGTATGTTCTACTATGAGTACTTTATACTAGTGGAAAAACATGTGACAAGGGCTGGATATCT
The DNA here is from genome assembly GCF_963169125.1 of Humulus lupulus. NCBI lineage: Eukaryota > Viridiplantae > Streptophyta > Magnoliopsida > Rosales > Cannabaceae > Humulus > Humulus lupulus. Next base: position 98,633,774 of record NC_084800.1, read on the forward strand.
ATCTGGGTCTCCTATTACTTCCTCTAGTATTTTTTCCCATAAGGAGTCGAGCTTATCTCTAGCTCTAGGGTCTTTAATGGCTGCCTTAAGTGCTAAGAATTTCTCACTTCCCAAGACCATTGCTTCGCTTTGATTCAAGATGCATTGAATCCTATTGTTGATCTCCATGATCTGATTACATAGCCTACTTAGCAGGGAAGAGTTTTGCCTATCCTCCTCCATCTTTTGGAAATCTTTGATCTCTCTGAGGATAACTTCCCTAGGTGCTCTCAGAGTAGGAGTCATGGTAAACTGCATACTACAAATAAAGAATAAAACATACATACAACAAAAGACAATATAAAGCAACTATACAAACATGTGTTGAGCTCTTTCCATTCTTCTGTATGTATTCTATGAGAGTCCTTCAGGCATATGAACGACTGGTCTCTAATACCACTTTGTCATGCCCTAATTTGACTTCTCTCAATGCAACAAGTATTTTGAATCAAAACTTAACTTTAAACTTGAAAATGGAACATTCATTCTTAAAGATACTTAAAAACATGAAATCATATCTGGATGCCTTGTTTAAAATAAAAGAAATCATAATTTCATGCAATAAAAGTTTGTTTCATAATAAAATGACTAAAACGATAATTTAATAGATCCTATGGTGCTCTTTATCGCTTTCGTTCATAAGTCCCCTCACAGCGTACATACTTCTCTTTGGAAAGGATCTCAATCTGCCATACATCCCAAAGCATACTTTCACTTATTACCTGCAGGGGAAAATGTAAGAGGGTGAACTAATAGTCCAGTAAGGAAAATTAAACCAAACAACCAACATATGTGCAAACCTTATTTAGTAAATCATAAGCTCATATCATAACAAAACATAAAGTCATCATATAGAAACCTATGCACTCACTACACACATAATTGGGTGAGATAACTACGAGGAAGCACTGGGTCCTCAACGACCACTTTGGTCAAAACTATGACAACCTTTGTCCATCTTTTACCTCCCCAACTACGTGCCTTGAAATGTTAGCATATAACTGTTGGGAATACTTATATAGTATCTTTTTTATTTTCATGTAAATCATATATTAAACAAATTAATATAAGACAACCTAGAACCTGTTTCTACAATTGAATTTAAACAAAGATAGTGATAAGAACACTTAAATTTTATGTAGAGGAATGTATTAGTCCTTCCTTCAGTTTCATTAACCCTTGAATCCTTCCCGTCGCAGAGTATCACCAAGAAACTAAACCGATCTTTAATTTTCTTCACAACCTTCCAAAGTATCCTTAGAATCACTTAGAGTAGAGCAGGCAATTCTCAACACATGAGATAGATACAAAGAGAAGAAGAGAAGAGAATTTAGAGGCTTAGAAAATTATTTTTTGTTGTAGAGAGAATCTAAAAACCTAGAACATCAAAACTAGATGTTATGTTCTTCTGTTCATCTACCAGATCGTCTTTCACAAATCTGATTTCAACTCTCACTTAGCATTCCTTTTATAGGCTCAATTATGTCATTTATTTTAATTAAAAAAATCAATAAAATAATAGATAATATCGGCTATTAGGTCGAAATTCTCATGGGCTTTACGCCTGTGAAATTTCCCATTTAATTATAAGCTCATTGGACTTAAAATCAAGACCTATATTTCGATTGATTAATTAATTAAATAATTATTTAAATACTTTATCAAATTAATTATTTATAATTTAAATCTTGATTTAAACTTATTTATTAAGTTAGACACTAATTTGTCTTAATTAATAAATCTACCCTAAAATATCTTTTGTTCTCTAAATTGTATAACTCTGTGAAACTATACAAAATTGACCTGGTCAACATTGAAAATTAAATCAATTATTTAGACTATCTAGATGATTTTATCCAAGGTACAGTGGGGACCATGGGCCTATGAAATCAAGCTCTAAAAAGTTATCATAAATTTACTAACTTAGTAATTCCTCGTGACCCCACTAAGACTTAGAATTGCACTCTTGAATTCATAGAATGCTCTATAATCAGTATAGAAACGTTATTAATTATCCATTGTTACAACCATAATTGTCACTCAATCCTCTATAGACGGTCTACAATGAGATGTGACTAAAATACCGTTTTACCCCTCATTGTATTTTATCCTTAAAACACTTAGTTTCTTGTAAATGATATTTTAGTAAACTAATATTAATTACTGAAATGAGGTCTCTATCATTTAGCAATTTGAACCAAACTAAAAGGAAACCATCGTTTTACTTCTTCATTAGAAACTATAAATGTTCACATCTATGATTAACACCCCCACTCAATTATACTACCGAGTTCCCAAGATGTAAGTATGGGTTATTCCGTAGGGTAAGCTGGTAAGGAACAAGTCAAATAACTCAAATAATACAATAAATTAGAATACTAGCCACTCCCAATTGAGATTGAACCTATGGTTAACTATATCATATGACTAGAATAGATATTAATGGTATGTTTACTTATCCTATCTATTGTCAATATCGGTCCAGTCCGACGTAACAAATACATCCGATCTTATCTACTTTGATAATATTTTGGAAATAACATAACACTACAATGTGTAAGTAGATCAGATTGGAGATTGGCAAGTCAGTGTAAATCCTGTGCACTGACTAATCTTAGGACTAACTTATGTTTGAAAATATAATCATAATCATAATCATATTCCACTGTGATTACATCACTATAAATACGATTAAATATATGCTTGAGATTTAATAGAAGTTTATATTAAACAAATAATCATGAAAATAAAACATGTGAGCAAAGTGATTGACCAAGTCAAAAATTGATTTCTATTCTTTTATTGATAATAAATGAGATTACAAAGAAATTGAGTTTTAATTAGGGCATACAACCCCAACAATAACATGTACATAAACTACAAACACATTCAAGCAACACTTTTAACCTCCTTACCTTGGTGTGGATGTGAAGTCTTGACAAGGAAAAGATCACACTTCAATGATCAAAACCTAATCATAAAATAAGAGCATTATTGTAAGAACAACATCATGCCCAATTATCTAATCTACACGTATAAACCTCTTTGGCCATGCAACATGTGCACCCAACCCAAAATCATAAATACATGCTCATAATGATCAACTCATGGTGCAAACCCTAATGGAAAATCAAACTTTAAAATAACATGGTACCTTTAGAGTATGTGAAGGCCGAACCTCTTCAAGTTTCACCACTTTGGAACCTCGAAACCCTAGCCTTTCTTGAGCTTTGAAATCTAGACCCTAGATATGAACCACACTTCTCCAAGGATCATAAAAAATAAAGAGAAGAAGAAGCTTAAGAACTAAACCGTAGAGCCAAGAATATCACCTTAACCTTGTGTCCAACCTGAGCCCTAGATGCGAGCTTCACCTGTGGGTCTTTTCTCTCTCTCTTTCTTCTCCTCACACTCACCTCTCCTTCTTTCTCTCTTTGTGTTGCGCGAAAATGAGAGCTAGGCTCTCTCTCTTTATGCAGGTTCTAAAAATTCCAACAACAAATGACCCATTAATTCTAAATTGATTTGATTGTTCAATCACCATAAAATTTGATTTGATTTTCATAAATCAATCACTCAATTTACTCTAATGTGTCTCACATACCTAGTATTTTCTCACAACCATATTCTTGATTTCCCATCCAACTCTTAATGCCAAAATTCATTGAGATGAACACCATTTGATCATCTTATTCATTCCTCAAATCAACTGTATTAACTAGTCATTAATAACCATAATTTTCAAAATTACTAGCCATCATTCCACCATTGATTCTCTACTTAATCTAAGAACGTAGACTCACATTTGGACCTTATTATTGATTGAAAAATAATCACCTTTGATTATTGAAAATCACTTAAAATCAATAAAAAATTATAAAGTATTTAGTCACCTCTTTATTTTCGAAAATTAGCTCCAAATACTAGCTAATAAGTCATCAAACTTTCCATAATTTCTTACCTTGATTCCAAATGATGTCCATGATCCAACCATGATCTTAATGTCTCATTTCCTTGCCACACACACCCAAGGTGTTCACACATACACATATCCACATATAAATGGCAACTAACAACATTTACTAATAAATAAATTCAAATATTATATAAATGACAAAAAATAAAAAAATAAAAAATAATTATTAACTTATGTGACCGGATATTACAACAATTTGACCTCTCTCACACTACAAGAAAAATATTCTACAGCGACGACATCTATTGCGACGACTTAGTTGTCGTTGTATGTAGGCAAAATCTACGAAAAATTATTTTCTCTTAATTTATTAAAAAATAATCTACAACGTCATCGCAGTAGGTTCGTCAACAACACACGACCTGGCCCTCATGTCGTCGCTGTAGGTTCGTCAACAACACACGACCTGACCCTCAAAAATTCCTGATACCCTACACTGACGACTCGTTGTCGCTGTAGGGTATCAAGAATTTGGAGGGAACACGAGGCGGGAACTGACTATACAGCGACGACATGTCGTCGCTGTCGGATGCTTAGGGAAATCAACCTCCCATAGTTGATTGCCTATTTGCACACCCTATAGCGACGACATGTTGTCGCTGTAGAATCCAATATATCCACTGATCAGTTATTTTTGTACTCTACAGCGAAGACATGTCGTCGCTATAGGGTCCAAAATAAAATGTGGGAACGTGAATCGCCAAAAAATTTAAGTCAAATTTCACTGCCTATAGCGACAACATGTCGTCGCTGTAGAGTAGACACATAGCACACGAGGGGATTCGTGTACTATTTATTATCCTACATCGACGACATGTCGTCACTGTAGGGTCTCATCGTTTGAGTGAAACTGTGCGTTTGATATCAGCAACGACATTCATATACTCTATAACTCCCCAGCTTGAGCTTTCTTCTTCACTTTTTGCAATTTTTTTTAAGAAACCAGAGCCATTCGAGCCCCACCGACAATCCGAGCCTATTTGCTGCATTTTCTCCCTTGTTTTGGTAATCTAATCCCATTTTCTTTGTATTTTATAGTTTAAAATGTATTTTTTTTGTTAATGTATGTGTGTATTTTGTATTTGTTATAAATGAGTTTATGAAATTTTTTGTGGGTTGTTTTTTTTTTTTTTTTGCAGATTACTTGTGCCTAGCCCGAGCCTTGAGATTAGATTATTGGTGTTGGATAGCACTTTAGCCACTTTTGGGTATTGTTTTTATGTTTTTTATTATTGATTAATTGTTAAATTAAGTATTTGATTGTTTAATTGGTTATTTTATAGAGTGTTGAATTTTGTATTTTTAGGTTTTATATGTTAATTTAATTATATTTGTATTTTTTAGGGATAGATTGTAAATATATTTATTAATTTGATTTAATTAAATAAAAAAAATGCATATGACTACTTTAGATATTAGATGATATAATTTTATTTATTAATATATGTATGTTTATTTTTTTTATGTGTATATGAATGAATGTATAAAAAATGTGAATATGTTTTTATGATTTAATGTGGATGTGAATATTAGAATTTAAATAATAATTAGATTATTATGTTAGATAAATATAATTAAATGTTTATAATATGATTTATGTTGTTGATATGAGATATAAATCTTTGAAATCAATTATATGTATGTTCTGAGACTGATTTTGTAGTTTTTATGCTGGTTTTAAATTTTTGGATAGGTTAGATTATAGCTGTTATGCTGTCGAAATTTTAGTAGTTTTAGAAATATTAAACATTACAATTTAATTAATTTTAAAACAATTAATTAAAAAGTACAAATTTTAACAATGTAATTTTAAAATTAGTATTATTAGAAATTTTATGATTGTAAATTCTAAATCAATTAATTAAAAAAATTATAAAGTGTAAATCAAAATAATAATATTAAATAGAAAATTATAAATAAAAAGTACAAATTTTAACAATGTAATTTTAAAATTAGTGTTATTAGAAATTTTATGATTGTAAAATTTAAATCAATTAATTAAAAAATTATAAAGTGTAAATCAAAATAATAATATTAAATAGAAAATTATAAATATATAATTAAAAATAAAAAGTACAAATTTTAACAATGTAATTTTAAAATTACCGTTATTAGAATTTTTATGATTGTAAATTTTAAATCAATCAATTAAAAATTATAAAGTGTAAATCAAAATAATAATATTAAATAAAAAATTATAAATATATAATTAAAAATAAAAAGTACAAATTTTAACAATGTAATTTAAAAATTAGTGTTATTAGAATTTTTATCATTGTAAATTTTAAATCAATTAATTAAAAAATTATAAAGCGTAAATTAAAATAATAATATTAAATAGTAGATTAATAAATATATAATTAAAAATAAGAAATAAAAATTTGATAATATATTCATAAAATTTACTAATGTATTCATAAAATTCAATAAGATATCATAAGTTAATTTAAACAATTAGTGCTTTGGTGTTAAAAAATTTATTACCAAATAAAGGTAGTTTTTTATGATTATCACATTGGGATAATTTATTTTCCACTTGAATCAGTTATGACGATTGACAAGAGTTGGATAACTAATAGACGACGTAACTCTGATGAGTTTTGGAATGGTCTTCAAGCATTTATACAAATGGCCAAGAATCATGTGAATGCTTCGGAGAAGTCAAATGCCCATGCGTTCAGTGTGTCAATATGCTAAATCAAAAACTAGATGTGGTGGAGGCTCACATACACAGATATGAGTTTCTGCAGCGATACATGAAGTGAACCTACCATGGTGAAGTTGATATGCCTCCAGTAGTGGACGACGGGGCTCCAGTGACTGATGAGATGATTGACATCATCAATGATGTTATTGGTGAACAAGACACTAACAAAGAAGGCGTAAATGAAGGAATTTCAGATGGTGGTGGCAATAGTGCGGAGAATCAATTTGATGATCTGTTTCAAGAGGTCGAAGGTGAGTTATACCCTGGTTGTACATGGTTGTCTTCCTTTAACTTCTTGGCGAAGATGATGAACTTTTGAAGTTTATTAAATTTGCATTCCCGAAGGAGAATAAGATTCTGACTTTATTCTATGAGTCTAAGTAAAAAATGAGGAAGTTAGGGTGAGGTTATCAATCAATTCATGCTTGCAAGTACGACTGTTGTTTGTTCTGGAAGAAGAATTCCCCAAAACAAATCTGTCCTGTATGTGGTGAGAGCCGATGGGTTGACAAAGACACAAAGGGGAAAAAAGTCGCCCACAAAGTGTTGCGGTACTTCCCTTTGACTCCTAGGCTGAAGCATCTTTATGGTTAAAGGCATACAACAAATGATATGACCTGGCATAGTACGGTGTGGTCGAAAGAAGATGGTGTGATGCACCATCCTGTTGATGGGGTTGCTTGGAAACAATTTGATTATAGATATCCTCATTTTTCCAAAGAACCCAGAAACATTCGATTGGGTTTGGCTGCTGATGGTTTTAATCCATTTGGTAACATGAGTTTATCTTATAGCATGTGGCTGGTAATATTATTCACGTACAATATGCCTCATTGGCTATGCATGAAAGAGTCATCATTCATGCTGACCTTATTGATTCTCGGTCCGAAATCACCTGAGAAGGACATGGATGTCTTTTTGAGGCCTATGGTAGACGAATTGAAGGAGTTGTCCGAAATCATCATTTTTGAGCCATACATTTCTTCTTCCATTATTCTGTGTTCACATTAAATTTATTATTCTATTTGAATTGTTTGCAAAGAATAAATGTGTTAAGGCACATGCAGAGTATCTCATTCCATTCACTTAGTGTTAGTTATTCCCACTTTAAGAAGATGGGTGTTAAAGTATATAATTTTTTATCCATTTGCCAATTGGCATGTGATTAATTGGAATGTATTAATAATGGAAGGTTCAGCCATATTCAAGCTAAATTATGCCATTTTTTGTATTGACAGATGTAGAGTGTGATGAATCTATCTTATGCTCATTCAGGTTCTAAATTATGCTAGTTAAAAAATAAAATAAAAATCAATGCAAGTGAATACTCATTTCATAAGAAAATTTTACTCACATGCTCAAATTGCTTGCCACTCAAAAACTGCATATTGATGAAACCTCATATCCCTGCAGAAGTATGGTCCAAGTAGCATTGTTTAAGAGGCCATATCCTAAAGAGTAAAGATGCAACCATCAGAAGTTAGTTTCCAAACAAATCTGATCGATCCAGCCATGAGAAGGTTGAAGAGTGCTAACAGGCCTTGGAGGACCGAACCCACTTGTGTGGCGAAATACTGGAATAACTTGTATCCTTATCACATATCACACTAGTGTTGACAGAAAAAGAAAACAAAATAATTGTTTAGAAGGACACAATCACCATTATCAACAGATAGAGCATGCAAATGTTGGCCTATTGATGCTTCTGCTCTTGCATTTTGTTAGTTCGAAATTCATAAAACAATGCACTCCACTTAACAGAAGGTAAAGAATCACTCCAGCAATCCAAACCGATATTACAAACTTCTCGTGGAGATTAAGCATGATCTCGTTCTAACACAGAAATATGAATCAATCTGAAAAATAGATTCATCACACTCTACATCTGTTACAGATGAGTCTTACATGATGCATGATCTAAAGCAAGAAAGAACAAAACAACTTAAAACGTATAGTTCACATTAAAAACAATAATGCATGAAGAGACCCAATACTAATGCTTGTAGTTTCCTCTTGGAATATACCTAGGCACAAGAGAAACACATAAAAAACAATAAACAATATATATATATATATAGTTATACACAGATTAAAGACCAAATCCAACTCTTGGGAAGAAAACAAACCCCAGAAATTCAGAAATCCGGCCTCGTAAGAGTCACACTCAAACATTTAAATATATAAATATATATGTCTATAAAACATTCAGAGTGAAACCCCAAAATGAAAATCATCCTCATTCCTCAGAATAAGAGGTGCCCATGCAAATATGATAATTTTCTTTTTCGCAATAATTACTCTAAAATGTCATCCCGTAATTGTATCAAACATTTTAAGAGCATGATGGCAACGTCAGTTCCCATAGTGAGAAACAAAAAATGATGATGATGATGATAATGATGATGAATAAACAAATCAACCATCATACTGATACAAAAATATATACCTCGCTCAGGCTCAGCTCCCGGAAATGAAGCTTGTGTTGTCCTGATAATTACAATAGTTGACGGCGGCACTCGGAGTCGGCGGGTATGACGACAAAAAGGATTGTCGACAGGACAGAGATGATGGCATGGAGGAGTGAGTGGGAGCGTTGTTGTCTCCTATTATTACCATATACTTGCCGAACGGTATGCGGAATGAGGAAGACGAGAAGCTGAGTGGCCGAAGCTGGCGGAATGAAGAAGACGAGAAGAAAAAATTTTGCGGGTGTACAGTGAAGAAGAAGAGTATGCGCAGGATACTCAATTTTATTTGTGTTTTTTTTCCACCCTAATTTTAACATGGTATGTATCCAATAGCAACTGACATATGATGTAGCATCATAAGTCATTTCTTGAACTAACTTATGCTGTTAAAACTACAAATATATAATTTTAACATGGTAAGTCAGTCCATTAGCGATCGACCTATGATGCAGCATGATATGTCTGTTCTAGAACCGACTTATGATGTTAAAATTAAAAAATATATAATTTTAATATGTTGATATTTTATTTTAAAATTATAAATCTCCAACTTATTTAGTTTATTTTTTTTCTAATATTTATAAATATGCTATTTATAAATTAAAATATTTTCTTATTAAAAACTAAATTAAAAATTTTTAATTCCAAATAATTAATTAATTAATATTTCAAAAATTATAATATATGTAATATTAATAAGTATATATTTTTTATACTTATTGCATCTACAAATCAATTATATATATGTATTGTTTGATAAAGTAATACATTTTAAAATTCAAATAATACAAAAACAAATTAGACTACCTTTAACAATATATTTTGTTGACGCCGTTTTTCGTCAACAGTGAAATAAGAGCACGAAAAAAATAACCAGTTATGGCCAACAAAAATATGATAACACAAACGAGATTTTTTACGTGGTTCAGCAGTTAAATCTGCCTAGTCCACGAGTCTTTGTTATCTCTCAAGATCACAAAAATTCCGTCCTTTACAATGGTGCATGACTTTATAGAGAAGATTTGAGAATACTATCCCACATATTTCGGGAAGTTATTCTTTATATGTAAATAAATTAATGGCATTCAAAGCCTGTAATCTTTTATACAAGGAAACCTCCCCTGAAGATCAGGGGGCGTATAACTGAACAATTAATATCCCTTGAATATAGGGGATATATAGCAATCAATGTAGACTGCGTCTCTTATTGATGACTCACTGAGATATTCAAAGTTATTATCTTATATCGCCAAGGTCCTATTCACCCAGGTATCTTATTGACTTTCGAGCTATAGCATTTTCCCGAGATCACATGACTTCGAGCTCATACGTGTGTCCGGCTGGGAGCCCTGATCCGAGGTCATCCCGAGATAGACGTACTTCAAGGTCTGTCTTTCAAGCTTGTGAGGATCTCGAGGCTACCATCTTCGAATTCATCTCTGCTTCACAGGTTCAATGCCTAGACTTTGGACGTGTTCCAGATATTACGAGCCCATTCATTACGAATCCAACTTTTGAGGTCACAATTCTCATGGCTCGAAATCTGGGTGTAACATTTTTCCCCCTCAAAAGTATTTGTTCGAATCCTATGAGAAGGAAACATTTGAACTACTTTCTTCGAGAACCGCACCGTCACATACTTGAAAATGGACACGTGTCAGTTGGGTATTGCTCATTCAGGGTACTCGAGTACCTTGGAAACCTGCCCACGATTGTTCGTCTACCACCTTTCTGGTACCATCATATCATTAATCCCTATCCATTGGATTTTACAAGGGTTTTGTTCAATGGCTTAGATTAATCCCCTTTTACCATCTATATATAAGACCCCAGTCATCGTCTTCCTTTTATTTTGCGCTCATCAGAAGAAAGAAAAGAAGCAAAACCAGAAACTATCCCTGAGAACTTCTTGCTTGTGCATGTTTTCTCAGCCGAAGAAACAGAGGACCGCCAGTTTGTTCGAGACCGTGAGCTCATACCTGCAGCCTCTCCTTCAATCAACGATTTCTCTGCAATCGCCATCCTTGTGTAAGTATCTGATTGTCTTTTTGTTTTCCATTATGCCAGTTTCTGTCTATGTTCTTGTTATTTCTGGGAATGCGCTAGTTTATTTTCTTATTATGATATGCTAGGAAATTTTTGACCGATAGGCTTTCACGCTTAAGTCTCCATGCTAGGTTTAGATTACTGGTTCCAAATACAGTTTTGGTGTAGAACAAGGTCTCTTTTTTCTGGGTTTCAAAATTTTAAAAGACATATCTTGCACACCAAGATATCGGGTATAAAGTCTTGGTTTTAAAGAACGCACGATTCCCAAGATTACCATTTCTGAATAACCGCCACCCTTTTTTCCTGATATTTCGGGATTTTCAAAAAATTTTATCCACTCTCCTCCTTTTCCTCGTAGAGTACACATTCCAAATCTTTAATCGGGCTTTTAGTATCGAGCTCATTTCGTATTCAAGCATTCTTCGAGCTTGTCTTGTCAAGCTCGCATTTCTTAAGCCCTTGCATGCATGGCCCTCACCATTTTTTCTTTCTCGCTAGATGTCACAGAATCTGGAAAGACGGTGGGAGTCGTTGCTGGCAATTCCTTACTCGCCAAAAACCCCGAGCCTAGAGTCGCTGTTTGCTCGGAATCAACGTTTGGTTCGTGAATATGATCACGTGCACGAACAGGAGGAGACCCGAGCTCACTATCGCTGCCAAATCGTTGAGGTCATAGAAAAGAAGAGGAGAACTCTTCGGGAGGCACTTTATCCGGAATCTAATTCAGAACCCAGGCCGATCCCCCTCGACCTTGGGTTAAAAGTGACCGTTGCATATATTCTGGGAGAGCTCCAATTTTCACTGATGGGGGAGCCTTCTACCTCGCAGCCGAGGAGGGAATTCTTTGAGGCCGAGCACTACTGGAGCTCAGTTACCTCGATAAATCAGGTAACTGATATCCTGACCTTCCATGGCCTCAGGTTGTCAAGCTCCTTAAGGTGTCGAGCTCCAACCTCTAGTGAACGAAGCTGCTACGCTCCAGGGAATGGAAACCCTGACAACAGGCTGAGGTATGCGGCATGGAGCCAGGAGCACATGAAGGTAGGAGCGCTACTGCCTCTGAAGTCTTTCTTCAAGGACTTCACGGACTTTGTTGGGTTGGCCCCGTTCCAGCTCAACACTAATTCTTACATGGTTCTGTCTGCCCTGAGGTCGTTATACCACGAGCTAAGTGGAAAGGACCTTCACCACATGAGATTTTATATCTCTTCTGTCTGAAAAGCAACCCCTCCCGATCTCGGGGAAGGGACAGCTTCTAATATCTCTCGAGCTATCACAAAGAGAAAAAGGTGTTTGAGGACCTTCCTAACCATCCACCTGACTTTAAGAAAGCCTTCTTTTGGATAGATGGCTTGTCCTCGTCTCGATGCTATTCATTCAGACAGATTCATAAGTACTCCAACCTTCTTTGTCTCTGTGCTTGGGCTTTTATTTGTAGGTCCGTACTTAGTTGAAATGTGTCTTATTTTCCAGCCAATTTTCACCGTCCTACTCCCGACGATGCAATGAAGGAGCATAGAGAGACTCTGCTCCAACTCCCGTACGGCAGGAGGTCTCTCTCATACCTTTTGCATGAGAGTAAGCTCCGAGCTTGCGGGCTTTTGGGAGATGGCCAGTCCACCTCGGACTGGTCTAATAAAAAGTACGACCACTGGGAGCTTGTGCCTTTGCCCACAGGCATCCTCCCTCCAAGGAGAGAGGTGAGGCCCCCACCTCCAGCTCACCGAAGAAGCCCACCATCTGGGAACGAGGCTAACGATGAAGCCTCGAGCTCAGACTCGGATGATCAAGGTAAAGTCATCCTTAACTCGAAAATGTGGTCCCCCACCTTATTAAAGCACAAACCCGATAGGTTAGTCTTGTGCCCGGATGATAGGGACCACTTCTATATATGGACTTGGGTAGATGACCGAGTTCATAGGTTTGATAGTTGGCTCGGGAAGTATGACACCATGTACAGTCTGAACGAGGTGTGGGATGGGATAGCCGTCCAATATGGGACCAATGACTATAGGGACCTCTCGAGGTTGACATCCACCTATAGGGAAGGTACTCCCCCCGCCTCTTCTGAAGATGGGGGAATTTCAAGGTCTTGGAGCTCGAGCTCGGGGGAGAGTTCCAGTTAGGTTCCTTCCATCATTATTTTTTATATCTATGCGATGCTGAATCACTTTATATACTTTCCCCCCCCCCCCCCCCCCCTTTTTTTATTCACATTGTGGCGTGATTGTGTAGGCAAGATGGATTCCGACCTTGACAACATCCTCGAGAGTGGCAATGCCAAGAGGAGCAAGTGTCCCAGGGCGGGGTCGCGAAAGGTTGACCGGCCTGCCAAAGTCCCCAAGAGGACCGAGAAAACACCTCCTCCCCCGACTCCGCCTGTTACGAGCTCCATCGCGGCGTCGACTTCGCAGGTCGGTGCCTCCACCGTGGCGCCAACTTCGCAGGTTGATGCCTCTATTATGACCGAGCCCCAACTTCCTGTAGTGGTCCAGCCGACATTTGGTCCACTTCCTAGAAAGCCTTCTGCTTCTCGAACTCACAAGCTGTCAGTTTCTACTCACGTTGAGGAGTATGTAATTGACAATGCGGCTGGATCCCATGGGTCAATGCTGGGCTCGGATGTTATGTCCTTAATCGGCCAGAGCTTTAGCAGTCTCGACGCTTATCAATGGAAATTTTTGAACAACGCCCGAGACTGCACCCCCCTCTACGAGAAGAGTATCGAGCATGCCACCGCGGTAACTTTTCTTCTACTTCTTAGTTATATTTATACAGTCCTGGTGTTAATGACGATTCTTTCTTTTGTCAGACTCTTGCTGAACTGCCCAACTCAACCATAGGTTGAATAACGAGATCCATTCGAGCAAGTCTTATGCTCAGGAGGCGAAGGATCTTCAACTCAAAGCAAGTGATGACTTGAAGGCAACAAATGCAAAGCTTGAGGCAGGAGCCGAGGAGCTTAAGGCCAAGGCATCCGAGCTTGAGAAGCTGAATGCTAGGCTCGCGGAGCTCGAGAGTGAGAATACCATGCTCGCGGAGCTTGAGAAGGAGAACGCTCGGCTCCAAGAGGCCAACAAAAAGCTCGAAGAGGACTAGGCAGCTACTTTTGATATAATTGAGGGTGAAAAGGCTCGCCTCCTTGCTGAGTATAAAGAGAAGAAGGACCAGGCGGTTGATTTGGCCATGTACAGACTGTGGGCCAACAACGAATATCTCGATACCAGCTTCCTAGGTCCTCATGAGGCGAGCTTCTAGATAAGTGGAATGCTCGACTTGAGGCAGAAGAGGCTGTTCGGGAAGTCGCCTCCGAGGGTGCTCAGAAGAATAGTCATGCTATTCATCCTGAGGGGTCCGATGCTGAGAAGGCCAAGGAGGGTGCTTCTTCTTGAATTTGATTTCGGGGGAAATCTTATCTCGGGGCTGCGTCCCCTTATTTTTGTAATTACTTTAATTAATGCCCGTAGGGCTGATACTTTTAACACACATGCTTTACATTTCTTGGTTCGAAATATTTTGCACATTTTATATTAATGAATCGTTTATGTTTATTTATTCATACAAACATAGATTGGATATAGGCTCGAGACTCAACGCATTCATGCATTGTTTGCTCGAATTATCCGCTTTCGATCTCGTTATTTATCAAGGTCGAATATTACTTTAACCATGAACTCGAAAGTACTTGTATGGTGTGTAATACAAACAGTTTAGTTATATCCTATTGCTTAGTTACTTTTTCTCGTCCTCGGTTATTTCTCCGAGGTTATGAGTTCGAAACTATTTTCCCATAAGATATTCCAGCCTCGATCTCGTCTTATCTCGAAGTAGGTTTAAATTCCAACTTGTCGATTAGTTTTAGTTGGTTTGTTCCAAACCTATTAAGGTCGTGTTTGGTTTGTAATCCATACACTTATATTTTTAATCTAGTTCACATATTTGGTTATATCCAAACATTTTTATCTTTTGATAATTTGGTTATGTCCAAACTATCTAAGCTCGCGTATCTGGTTACATCCAAATACTTGTATGTTTTTGATAATTCGGTTATGTCCAAACTATCCAAGCTCACGCATCTGGTTACATCCAAACACTTGCATGTATTTCGTGTGTTATTTTATTTTTCGAGTTCATGGTATATATACCAATGATGCCCCCTTAATATCCTATGAGTGTGACCATAGGTTATTAAATTAAGAGAGATTGCAAAAATAAAAGAGATAACATATTGAACGAAATAGATCTTTATTTGATGGAATTCAAAAGTTAAACAAATTAGTACAGATAAATAATCATGGTTACAGGCAACACTCTTCCTATACTATTGATAGTAAGGTCTTAGGTGTTCGCCATTCCATGCTCGCGGTACCAGGCTCCCATTTAACCTCACTAGTTTGTAAACACCGGGCCGGATGACGGACTCTATCTGATATGGTCCTTCCCAATTTGGCCCGAGCACACCAGCTGCTGGATCTCAGGTTGCTAAAAATACGTGTCTTAACACCAAGTCTCCCACACTGAACTTTCGATCTCGAACCCTCTTGTTGAAGTACCTGGTAGCTCGTTGCTGGTAGGTAGCGTTCCTTAACTGAGCTTCGTTTCTTTTTTCTTCAATCAAGTTTAAGGTTTCTTCGAGCTGAGTATAGTTCGAGCTTTGGTTATAAATGTGAGTTCGAGTTGTTGGAATTTCGACCTCGATAGGCAACATTGCCTCGCAACAGTATGCTAGGGAGAACGGGGTATGCCCCGTTGATGTTCGAGCTGTGGTCCTATATCCCCATAGGACTTGGGGAAATTCTTCGGGCCAACGTCCCTTTGCTTCCTCCAACTTTTTCTTTAGTGAACTCTTGAGAGTTTTGTTTACAGCCTCGACCTGACCATTCGCCTGAGGATGAGCTACCGACGAAAAACTCTTTATTATTCCATTTTTGTCACAAAAGTTGGTAAACAAGTCGCTATCGAACTGGGTTTCGTTGTCGGATACAATCTTCCTCGGTATCCCATATCGGCATACGATGTTTTTTATCATGAAGTTGAGGACCTTTTTGGAAGTTATTGTTGCCAGCGGTTCAGCCTCCGTCCACTTTGTGAAGTAATCCACAACAACTACAACATATTTCACACCGCCCTTGCCAGTTGGGAGAGAGCCTATGAGATTGATTCCCCAAACTGCGAATGGCCATGGGGATGTCAACATGGTTAGCTCGGATGGTGGAGCTCAAGGAATCGTAGCGAATCTCTGGAATTTGTCGCATTTCTTCACGTACTCGAAAGAATCCGACTTAATGGTAGGCCAGAAATATCCTTGGCGTATGATTTTCTTGGACATGCTATGCCCCCCGGTATGTCTCCACAGAACCCTTCATGAATTTCTTCGATGATTTTCCTGGCTTTGGGTGGGGTTACGCACCATAGTAATGGCATGGAATACCCCCTTCTATATAGCTTTTCATCCATCATGGTGTAACGGGGAAGCTGATACATTAACTTTCGAGCCTAGTTCCGGTCTTTTGGAAGGACGCCGGTCTCAAGATATTCCACTATCGGGGTCATCCAGGTAGGCTCGGACTCAATCATACACACGTCTTCCTCCTCTGGCTCATTAATGCTAGGTGCCGAGAGGTGTTCTATGGGCACAACGTTTAGTTCATCATTATCAGCGGAGGTGGCGAGCCGAGCTAAGGCATCTGCATTTGAGTTCCGCTCTCGGGGAACCTGTTCGATCGCATAAAACTTGAAACACTCTAATGAAAAATTTGCCTTCTCTAAATAAGCTGCCATCCTCGTGCCACGAGCCTGGTATTCTCCCAAGATTTGATTAACCACGAGCTGGGAGTCGCTGTAGCAATGTATAGCTTTAGCTTTGAGCTCTTTGGCTATACGAAGTCCCGCCAGTAAAGCCTCGTATTCGGCCTCATTATTCGACGCTTTGAAGCCAAATCTTAAGGCAGAATGAAATCTCCTCCCTGCGGGGGTAACCAGAATGACCCCTGCCCCCGATCCATTTTCATTGGATGAGCCGTTGACGTAAAGTTTCCACAGCTCGTGGGCCGAGGTTATAACCTCGTCGTTGGCCATGCCAGTCCATTCCACTATAAAGTCAGCCAAGGCCTGTGCCCTAATGGCCGTCCTTGGGTGGTAGGTGATCTCGAACTGTCCAAGTTCAACCGCCAATTTAAGAAGTCGACCTGAAGCCTCTGGTTTAGAAAGGACTTGCCTAAGTGGTTGATCAGTCAACACATGGATGGGGTGGGCCTGAAAGTAGGGTCAAAGTTTATGAGATGAATGTATTAAGCTGAGAGCCAGCTTCTCCATCAAGGGGTACCCCGATTCTGCCCCCAATAACCTTTTACTGATGTAATAAACGGGTCTCTGTACCTTCTCTTCTTCCCGCACGAGCACTGCGCTTATCGCGTGTTCGGTGGTGGAAAGGTATAGGTACAATACTTCTACCGTAACAGGTTTTGACAAGATGGGGGGTTTTGCGAGGTGCTTTTTGAGCTCCTGAAAAGCCAGCTCGCACTCCTCCGTCCATTCAAATTTCTTACCTCCCCTCAAAAGGTTGAAAAACGGAAGACAACGGTCCGTAGATTTTGAAATGAACCAACTTAGGGCCGCCATCCTGCCGGTCAAACTTTGGACATCCTTGTGTCTTCGAGGTGAGGGCATGTTAATCAGGGCCTGGATCTTGTCGGGGTTGGCTTCTATTCCACGAGCGTTCACGATAAAGCCCAGGAATTTTCTTGAAGATACTCTGAAAGTACACTTCTGGGGATTTAGTTTCATGTTATACTTTCGGAGCACGCCAAAGCACTCTTCGAGGTCATCAACATGGTTATTGTTAAGTTGAGATTTGACAAGCATGTCATCAACATAAACTTCCATGTTGTTCCCTATCTGTTCTGAAAACATCATGTTCACGAGCCGCTGGTATATGGCCCCAGCATTCTTGAGCCCGAATGGCATGACATTATAGCAGTATAGCCCCTTATCCATTATGAAGCTCGTATGTTCTTGGTCGGGGGCATGCATGGGAATCTGGTTATATCCAGAATAGGCATCCATGAACGACATCAGTCCATGCCTCGCTGTGGCATCCACGATTTGGTCGATCCTTGGTAGTGGAAAACAGTCCTTCGGGCAAGCTTTGTTGAGGTCTGAATAATCAATACAGGTCCGCCACGTCCCATTAGGTTTTGGGACCAACACTGGATTGGCTACCCAGTCAAGGTAAAAGGCATCCCTAATGAATCGGTTTGCTTTTAACCTGTCGACCTCCTCCTTCAGCGCCTTCTTTCTGTCATCATCCAGCTGTCTTCACTTTTGTTGCTTCGGAGGGAAGCTTTTGTCTATATTTAATGCGTTGCTTGCTATATTCAGACTTATCCCCACCATGTCCGAATGTGACCATGCGAAGACTTCCTGGGTTTTCTTTAAAAAGCAAATTAGTTGCTATTTTGTTTCTTCCTGGAGGTGTTTTCCAACCTTTACCTTTTTTGAGGGATCGGTTTCCTCGAGTTGAATTTCTTCAAGCTCTTCTAAGGGTTCGAGGTCAGCTTTCTCCTCAACCCTTGGATCGATCTCTTCATCAATCTCTAAGACCGTCCTGTCTTTACTTTGAATAACGACGAGTGCTTGTGCGCTCGTCTGTTTCTTTCCTCTTAGGGAAATGATGTAGCACTCCCTCCTAGCTAATTGATCTCCCTTCAATGTCCCGACGCCGCTAGGGGTCGGGAACTTAAGGGCCAGGTGCCTTACTGATGTGACTGCCCCCAGCCCAACCAGGGCGGGTCTCCCGAGCAGCACATTGTAGGCTGAAGGTAGATCCACTACCACGAACTCCATCATCTTGGTTGCTTTGACCGGGTAGTCTCCCAAGGTTATGGGGAGCTTGATGGATCCCATGCAGGCGGTCCCATCCCCTGAAAATCCGTATAAAGTAGTCGCACACGCTTTCAGGTCGCGAAGGGAAAGTCCCATATTTTCGAGGGTTGCCCTATAGAGAATGTTAACTGAGCTCCCATTTTCTATGAGAACTCGGTGGACCCTTTTATTAGCCAGCTGGAGAGTGATGACCAGCGGATCATGGTGAGGAAACTGAACATGGGACGCGTCTTCCTCAGTGAATGTTATTGGTTGGGATTCAATCCTCTGTCTTTTTGGAGCTCTAGGTTCGGGTTCATAGGGAGACCCGTCCCCAGTCTTCAGCTCGTTGACGTATCTCTTTTGGGCATTTATGCCCATGCCTGTAGGATGAGGCCCTCCTGAGATGGTTATCACGTCTTCTCCATCTATCGGTGGGGGCCTATCTTCTTCCCTAGCTCGGGAATTATTGTTTTGCGTGGGCTGCGACGTGCCTGCTCTCTGGATCGTGGTCGCCTGATTAGTACTCTGGTTCTTGACATATTGTCTGAAGTTACCTCTCGAGATCAATCCTTCGATCTCGTCTTTCAGCTGTCGACATTCATCAGTTGTATGCTCTCTGGTTCGTGGTCGCCTGATTAGTACTCTGATTTCTCATTGGGTCCGGACGCCTGAAGGGGACCTGGTTTTCATTAGCCAGGTATATGTTCTCCCGAGACTCGTTGAACTCGGTGTACACTTTGTACACGGAGAAATATCTCTCCCCCCTCTTTTTCTTTCCTCCTTAGGCCTCGGGGTTACTTCCTTCGTTCTTTTTTCTCTTGGAAGGGTTCTCCACAGCAGACTTTGAAGCTACTGGGTCCGCCGAGGTTGAGGCAGAGTTTACGTTTATCGTTGTAGTTTCTGGCTGGGAAGTCACATTAAGTGTCGACCTCGCTTCCTCTACATTAACAAACCTCTGCGCTCGTCTATTAAACTCGGTTAGGGACCTCACAGGTTTCCTCTGCATGTCGTCCCAGAGAGCACTCCCTGGCATAACTCCGGCTTGAACAGCCATTAGGTGACCGCTGTCATCCACGTTCCGAGCTCGGGCAACTTCCAAATTGAACCTTGTAAGGTAACTTTTTAATGTCTCACCTGGTTGTTGCCGAACATTAGTTAGGGTTGACGCCTCAGGTCTAACCCCCATCATGGCTCTGAACTGCTTCTTGAAGTCTTTAGACAGCTGCTCCCAAGAAGTTATTGAGTGTCTCTTATATTTTTCGAACCAGCTTTTGGCTGGTCCTGTCAATGATGCTGGAAATAACATGCATCTGAGCTTGTAACCCTGTAACTGGCTCTCATTATGGTGTTGAACGTACTCAGATGGCTGTACGAGTGGGTCTTTCCCTCAAACGTTGGGACGTGAGGGATCCGAAACCCTTCGGGAAATGGTGTGTTGGAAATATGGGGAGCAAACGGTTCAAGCTCCTCATCAGAATCTTCATATCGATCCTGTCCTTGCTCATTTTTCAAAATCCTAAAGGCCTTTTCCAGCTGATCAATTCTTTCCTGGACTGGGTCCGCGAGGGGTATTGTCTGGAATCTGTTATCGTCGATCACAATTCTAGGCTCGCGCCTCCGTAGGGGATCTTTACGCCTATTTAAGCGATCCCTCAGGTCCGGGTTTATTGGGTTAACATTACCCCGACTTTGATTCAAATGTTCTCGTAGGTCGGAGCGATTCCTGCGGCCCCCAATATTCTTACAACCTCGATCATGCATGTTGACCGATCTGGTATCTCCAGAGTTGTCACTAGTAAAACTTGTCGCATGGTTATTTCGAGATGGGTCTTTTCCATGCTGCCTCGTTTTTGTCGTGCGAGACCGGGATGTTTGACTCCTTTCAGATAGGGCACCTCTCCACTCCTGAAAAGTTTCCCTGTTTCCTTGTCTCCTCTTCGCACTCCTTTCGTCCTGATCTCGAACTGGTTGAGCATTCCTGCGAGGAGGTGAAGGTTATCTTATAGGTGATGGAGGGAACCGTATAGGTGACGGTGGCTGCCACCCATTTCGCGGCCTAGACGGTCCGGAGTTTGCCCGAGATGGGTTGGTTTCGTTTGGTGCGCTCCCAGGGACTTGAGTCCGAGCCTCTGCAGGGGCTCGGTTGTTCTCAGTTCCCGCAGGTACTTCCACAGGTGGATTAACCGGGGCCCTTGCCCGAGTACTTCTCTGGGGCCTAGGGGGAGCGGATGGCTCTGCTGGTGCCGGAGGTTGTGTTGGCCTTCTTGTGGCAGCATTCTTTCATGGACGCCCACGGGGCCTGCGGGGAGGAACATGCACGTCCCTAGGAGGAGGAGCTTGGTTTTCACGCGGAGGCGGGGGCTGAGCCACCTGCGCCTCTGCGGCTATCCTCGCTAACTCCTCATTCTGCCTGTTGGCTTCTGCCAACTGCTGTTTCAGCTGCCGGTTCTCAAGTTCCACAATGGGAACATATCGCTTAGGATTGTAATACATATCCTCATCTCTTGGTGGAGGAGGTGGTCCCCGAGAATCGGATGATCCACTTCTTTCTTCAACATCTGGGTTTTCCATCGGCTGTTTCCCAGGACGTCTTGGATAATCTTCTTCAGGAATGTTCTGATTATTAGCGGCCATAACTTTTTCAGGGATTGAATTCTTAAAGCTCTCAATGAAAGCACCACACTGTTGACGTCATTTTTCGTCAACAGTGAAATAAGAACACGAAAACAATAACCAGTTATGGCCAATAAAAATATGATAACACAAACGAGATTTTTTACGTGGTTCAGCAGTTAAATCTGCCTAGTCCACGAGTCTTTGTTATTAAACTTAAGATAATCTCTGAAAATTCTTCAAGGATGAATTCTCCAGAGTTTCTCTCAAGATCACAAAAATCCCGTCCTTTACAATGGTGGATGACCTCTCTATTTATAGAGAAGATTTCAGAATACTATCCCACATATTTCGGGAAGTTATTCTTTATATGCAAATAAATTTAATGGCATTCAAAGCCTGTAATCCTATATACAAGGAAACGTCCCCTGAAGATCAGGGGGCGTATAACTGAACAATTAATATCCCTTGATTACAGGGGATATATAGCAATCAATGTAGAACGCGTCTCTTGTTGATGACTCACTGAGATATTCAAAGTTATTATCTTATATCGCCAAGGTCCTATTCACCCAGGTATCTTATTGACTTTCGAGATATAGCATCTTCCCGAGATCACATGACTTCGAGCTCATACGTGTGTCCGGCTCGGAGCCTTGATCCGAGGTCATCCCGAGATAGACGTACTTCGGGGTCTGTCTTTCGAGCTTGTGAGGATCTCGAGGCTACCATATTCGAATTCGTCTCTGCTTCACAGGTTCGATGCCTAGACTTCGGACGTGTTCCATATATTACGAGCCCATTCATTACGAATCCAGCTTTTGAGGTCACAATTCTCATGGCTCGAAATCTGGGTGTAACATATTTTTATAATGACATGATAGGTCAGTCCATAGAACCGACCTACCATGTCACATGAAAAGTCAGTTCCCACACAACCGACTTACCATGTCATTTAAAAAAATATTAATTAAATACATTAAAATATTTATAAAGGTTTTTTTATTTTAAATTATAAATACTATTCAATTAAAATATTTTTTCATTATAAAATAAAATTATTTTTTATATTATAAATAATTGATTAATTTGATTCATCTATTAATATTTCAAAACATTATAATGTAGATAAATAAATATAATTTTTTTACATTTATTTCATACACTACTAAATAAATTATTGTATTTTAAATTTCAAATAATGTAAAATAAATAAAAATGTGACATGATAAGTCAGTTCATATAGTACCGACCTACCATGTTAGAAATGTAGGACATAGTAAGTCGGTCCACACAGAATTGACCTACCATGATTAACATGGCATGTCAGTTTTGCAGAAACCGACTTACTATGACATCTTCAAGCATGGGAGGTCGGTTCCTGCGTAATCGACCTCCCATGCTTACCTTTATTATACATGATATGTCGGTTCTGTGTAAACCGACTTATGAACATGTGGTAATTCAGTTTAAGTAGAACCGAATTCTCATGGTCGATGACTGATGTCCAGATTGTAGTAGTGTGTGGGATAAGGGAGTTTAAACAAGAGACACATCAACGAACAATGTATTCAGAATGTGTGCAGCATTATTATGGACTATCAATGATTTTCCAGCCCGTAGTAGTTTGTCTGGTTGGTGTGGCCAAGGATATATGGCATGTCCTTCATGCAACGAAGACACTCCATGTCGGGTAAAATGGAAGACGACTTATGTTGGTCATAGAAGATTCTTATCTTCTACGCATAAGTGGAGGAAGAGTCACTTGCTTTATGAGAATTATGAAAAAGGACGTCCTCCAAGAAAATTCAGTAGTCAAGACATACTCGAACAATTAGCGCATGTTCCAGATCTTTTGCCGGGTAAACATGTCAGTTTCAGGGGTGTGAAAAGAAAGTGAGATCCAAAAGAGCTTAATTGGAGTAAAAATAGTATTTTCTCTGAACTTGATTACTGGTCCGAACTTGAACTGAAGCACAATTTATATGTGATGCATGTAGAGAAAAATGTTTGCGACAGTTTACTCGGTACTTTTCTTATGAATGAGAAATCTAAAGACACCACCAACGCACGAGTAGACTTGAAGAATTGGGGTATCTGAGAAGAGTTGCACCTCAAGGAAGACGGTACAAAGTTGATCAAACCACATCCTATGTACTCTTTTACACCGGATGATAGACGATTTTTTTGTCAGTTCGTAAAAGGAGTTAGACTTCCTGATGGCTTCGGTTCAAATTTCTCTAAGAAAGTGATTGAAAATGATGGCAACATTGTTGGGTAGAAATCTCATGATTGTCACATTCTTATGCAACGTCTATTGCCGGTAAAAGTTCGAGGCTACTTGGATAAGTCTATTTCGAAGACAATCATTGAGCTTTGCAATTTCTTTAACTAAATTTGTGCTCGTACATTGGTTATTAAGGACATGGAGAATGCAGTAGATCAAGTGATACAAATTTTGTGCAAGTTGGAGTTAATTTTTCCTCCAGTCTTTTTTGACATAATGATTCATTTAATTCTTCATTTACTGCAAGAAGCTATCCTCGGAGGACCAGTTTACATGAGGTGGATGTATCCGTTTGAACGATATATGAAGAAGTTGAAAAATTATGTTAGGAATATGGCGTGCCTTGAAGGGTCTATAGTGGAGGGTTATGTTGCCGATGAAGCTTTGAATTTTTGTTCGCAATATCTTCAGGGCGTACATAATAAATTTAATCGTCCGGAAAGAAATGTGGATATTGTTATTCCTAAAAGACAATTGTTAGTTTTTGAATCATAATGTCGTCCAAGTAGCGAAAAGAAAATCATATCCCTTGACTATCTTCATCGGAAAGAAGTGGAGTGGTTTGTACTCAACAATTGCCCCGAAATCCAACCATATATGGAGTAAGTAGATCAACACATATATGAGTTCATTAAATTTAATTCATGGAAAACTATTATCTTACCTTACTCCTTGTGCCATACAATGAATGCCTTCGAGAAAATTCAAACATAAATCTTCAAAAAGATTTCCCTATCTGGATTAAATTGAAGGTAAATTATCGAAACTATAGAATTCTTATGAAATTCGTATTGATTAATACTCATCTCATTGTGTTTTCTTTTTTTGTGTCATACTCTATAGATGGGTCATTTGCGGAAAGTACAGTCAACAGAGTGTACAGATGAATTATTTGCTCTAGCAAACGGGTCCAATCATAATGCATACTCCTACACGGCTTGCATTGTTAACAGTGTGATTTTTTTGGTCAATAGTCGTGACGAAAGACATACCACTCAAAATAGTGGAGTTTCGGTGCCAGGAACCAATGGTTTCACTTTCTATGGCCACTTGAGGAGATTGTAGAGTTATGCTATTCCCATGGTTACTCGGTAGTATTTTTTCGACGCAAATGGTTCAACACTGATGCAAACAAGGGTCGAAATGTGACTGAGAATAACATAACTAGTATCATGATTAATTCTGGATGGTACAAGAATGATCAGTTTATTCTCGCCACTCAAGCAAAACAAGTTTTCTATTTGGAAGATCCTTCAAGAAACAAAAATGGGAAGGTAGTACAAGAAGTCAATCATCGAAAGATCTGGGATCATCCAAGTATCGATGATGATAACAAGGTTGATGTCGTACACGATAATACTTCATCAAATTTTGTACTCACTGTGGAATTAGGAGAGTTGGAGATTATGAATTTGGATCGACTTGGTCACACCAGCATAATTGGGGAAATGTCTTAATCTGTTCTGGATGTGGATGATGATTTCATCAATGACGATGATGATGGTGATGAAATTAGTGAATATGATTTAGAAAGTACAGATGATGATGTAGGAATCGACATTGATGAGGAATAATATTTAGAAAGTACAGATAATACTCATATTTTGTATGTTTAATATGTATGTTTTAATTTGAAGATTTTTCAATCAATATATGACTTTTCTCAACAATGTTTGGTTTTCAATAGTTTCAACTGCATTACCAAAATTATTTAAGTTATGTAATTAACCTCCAACTATAACTGAGTTTAAGTTAATAATTATTTAAAATGCAAAGATATGTCTGCTACTATTGCTCGTTCTCATGGCAGTGATGGAGCGGATCCTCCTCCTCCTCCAGATCCCATGCGAGTTCCTACTTCCTGTGAGACAGGTAATATACTATAATTAGTCTATCTTTATCAATAAATGACTTGTTATTATTTTATTCAATTTAATTGTATTGTTTAATTAACATATGCAGTGGCTGCCGCAAAAAGAAGAGGTCGGTCTCGATCCAAAAATTTGCAACAGCTCGTCAACAACAATAAAGGTCCGTTGGCTCTACAATTTGATCTGAAGGAGGGAACCTTCAAAGAATTTGGTGATATTGGGACGTTGTTCACGAGACTTATTGGAAACCTTATTGGTCACCATGTCCTGTTATATTATGACTCATGGCAGAGTGTTCCGGATGAGCACAAGATTGGATTGATGCAAAAACTTGAGGTAAATTTATCTACTTATTCACGTGTAATGTTTTTTTTTTATAATTTAAAAAATCTCACAATTTATTTTAAGGAATTTTTCATTCTTCCCAAAGCTCTCCCTGAGTGGCGACTGATAGAGACTGGGATTGAGCGAGAGTTTCAGGATCGCTACAAGGATAGAAAAGGTCGCAAGAAAAGACACTTCGATGAACATGGATGGTATGATGATATCGAGATAGCCATAAAGAATCCACCAGAGGACATTGACAAGAGTTGGCAGAAGTTGGTTGACCTTTTCACCACTCCATAGTTCATAGCACGCTCAAAGAAAATGCTGCCAACAGAGCAAAACAGAAGTATCCAAGTCTCCATGGATCAACTTCTTATGCTTCTGCTAGATTTAAGAAGGTAAATAAAAATATATAGATAATTTGAAATATTTTAAGTTATCTTAATAATAATTTCAATATTTAACTGAGATTTTGTTAATTTTTTTTTTTGTAAAGATGAATCTTCAAACCAAGGAACTGCCCAACATTATCGATACCTTCCATGACATGCACAATCATCTGACACGAGAATGGGTGAACACGAATGCTAAGGATGCATATGTAAGTAACTTTCTAAGTTTTGTATCTATGTATATTATTCAATTATATTATGTATT
The DNA here is from genome assembly GCF_963169125.1 of Humulus lupulus. NCBI lineage: Eukaryota > Viridiplantae > Streptophyta > Magnoliopsida > Rosales > Cannabaceae > Humulus > Humulus lupulus. Next base: position 98,660,634 of record NC_084800.1, read on the forward strand.
ACTTGTCTTGTTTCTAAATTGCAGGATGCCTTGCAGCAAGAAGTCCAGACACAATCCCAATCTTAGTCTCAATCTGAATCTGAAGCAGGAAGTGCCAATGTCAATGATACACAAGTCGTCTCAAAGGTACTTGGTCAATGTTTTGGCCACAACCGAGGTATTGGACGGAAGTTGAAGGGCAGTAGTACATTTGCCTCAAGCACCACCGGATCCTCTTCACAATCAGAGGCATCACCATTTCCGTCCACCACAGGTGGCCCTCCGACAATACCACTTGAGGCTTTCCAGTCCATGATTCAACACCTTAGTCAAGCCTTTATGACCCAGAGCAACAACTTCCAGCAAATGCAACAATATTTGCAAATAACAAAACCGAGCATCCAACCTCCACAATTTCAACCTGTCAACTTGGACATGAACATGATACAGTCCATGATGGCAAGCTTTCAACCACAACAACAATAGCCACAGCCACCACAACAGCAACCACCACAACAGGGCGACGATAATGACTTTGGAATTGATTTTGATGACATTTAGTTTTATTAAGTTACTATTTTTTAATTATTAATATTTTGTGTTTTTATTTTATTTTGGAGACAATACTACTTATGTTTTGTTATCATACATTTTGGAGACTATGAATATTGTTAAATTGGTTTTATTATTTAATTATTAAATTATTTTTATTTATTTATTTAATTAATATTTAATAAATTATTAAAAAAAATTTAATCAATATAATTAATTAAATATATATTTTTAAAAGTATATACCTACAGCGACGACATGTCATCGCTATAGATGGAGCGGTCGACATACCTATAGCAACCACATGTCGTCGCTGTAGAAGTTTTTTGAAATTCAAAATTTCAAATCTTTCACCACCAACAGCGATGACATGTCATCACAATATCCCAGTCCAACAAAAAAAAGTATTTCTTACTGCGACCGACATGTCGTCACTGTAGTAAAACCCTACTGTGACGACTACGTTTTCTTGTCGTCGTAGATTGCTACACATACGGACCTACAACGACGCCATTGTTGCGACGACTTCTTGGTCTACAGGGACGACTTTTGTCGTCGCTGTAGAGCCTTTTCTGGTAGTGTCAATACAACAAGTATTTTGAAACAAAACTTAACTTTAATCTTGAAAATGTAACATTCATTCTTAAAGATACTTAAAAACAGGCAACAACATTTGGATGTCTCATTTAAAATAAAAGAAAACATAATTTCATGCAATAACATACAATAAGATTCCATGCAATAAGGATTGACTGACGATAGTGATTATAACAATGGATAGCGACTTTATATGAGTAATATCATTTTATGAATTCAAGAGTTCAATTCTGAGTCTATAGTGGAGTCATGAGGAATTAATAAATTGTGAGATAATTTATTTAATAAATAAACTCATGGGAATTTATTGAAGCTTATCTTCATGGATCCATGGTCCCCATCTCGTCTCTTATTAAATCAAGCTTAATAGTCTCAAACAATTGATTTGATTATCAATTATGTATACCAAATTGACTGAGTTAATTTAATGATATTTATATGTATTAAGAATTTGGGAATAAAAGAAAGTCTTTTGGGCAAATTTATTAATATTGAAAAATTGGTGTCAATATAAATAAATAATATTAAATCAAATTTAAAATTTTAGTTAGTTAATTTGAATAAATATTTAATTAATTAATTATAAGACAAATAAATAATTTTTTTTAATTTGGCCCAATTGGGATTAAAATTTAAGACAAAAGATATTGGGCCGAACTTGTTGTATGGGGTGCCCAAGATCTTTTATTTTCAGTTTATTGTTTTAATTAATTTAATTAAAATAAATCTCATTTAGTTGCCTATATATGAATGTGATGTATAGGGTTTTCAGTAAGTGTTTCAACTTATTCTTTTGGTAAGTGAAAGAAAAAGAAAACCTAGACTCTCCTTTTGTAATGCCCCGAAATCCCTAATGCGGTTTAATGACTAGATTAGTAGGCCGGGAGGGCCATAATTTTTTAATTATGTCATTAACTGATTATATGCATGTTTATGTGAATTATATTATAATATGATGTTATATGCATGCATGTGGGCCCACATTTGATTGTTAGGGTGTTTTGGTAATTTGGCCTGTTGAGGGCATATTTGTGTATTTTGGTCCATATTGTGATTTATGGATGAGATCCCATTATTATGGAGATATATTCGAGCTATTCGGCATGAGACGGTCTTATATTTCAAATTAGCGGTTTTGCCATAACGGGGTCATTTATTGGGATATTGGATAATGAGAATGTTTATTTGATGATAAATTGGGAGTTATTGAGATCAAGAGGAAATTCTGGGAGTTTTGACTATTATGTCCCCGGGGGTGTTTTTGGGACCTCGAGCACTAGGTTTTATTTGAGATTACTTAAGCTTGAAGTAGTCCTTCAGATAGAACCGTATGTTAGAAAACACTTTCTCTTTTCCCGTTAGTTCCTTTTACCGTTCGAGGCAATTTCGAAGAAATCTCGAGTTCTAGGAGTTGGAATCAAGCGAGGATCGAGGCATACCGATCCTAGGAAAGATTAGAATCTTCTTGACCAAAGGATTTAATGAGAAACAACCCAATCAAAGGTAATCTAAGCTTTAAGTTTTGAGTTTTTAGAGTTTCTAAGCTTTGAATTGCATTTTGTGAATCGTTGAGCTTTTGATTCGTTTGAGCCTCGGGATTTGATGATTTTGGATCATTGGGATGTTTGGGAATCTTGATTTTTGGATTTGGAAGTGTTATGGTATGTTTTTGGAAGGTTTAGGATGAAGAAAACCAAGGTTATGGCTGGTTTCTGGGTGGGGACCGCGACCCTGTTCTTGGGCGCCGCGGCCCAAGCTTGAAGAAGCTGGTGGAGGCATTTGGGCGTGCTGGGTGCCGCGACACTGGGTAGTGGGCGCCACGGTCCTTGCTCCTGGTGTGGCTGGGGGCCGCGACTCAAGGTGCTAGGGTTGCGACTCGGGCAGGGTTTTGAGGCCATTTGAGTGTTTTGACCTCGGGAACTTGGTTTTAGGCCTCATGATCGTTCCTACTACCCGGATTAGTGGGGTTCGATGTCCCGGAGGCTAGATCTTGGTTTGGGAACCTTTGTTATTCATTTTTATTGATGGTGTCCCATATTTAGTTATGACTAGGAGACCACTAAAGGGCTTAAAGGTTGATCGTTCTCATGGGGCGTTCTTATATTAACTCTCGCTCGAATCAGAGGTAAGAAAACTACACCCTGTGTATATGACATGCATGATTTTTGTTGAGGCATGTTGGTTGTTAAATGTGGACATTGATTGTATATTAAATGCTTAGCAGAGCTAGCTTACTTGTGTATGGCACTGATTAGTCAGGGGCGACACTGGTCGCGTATTACTGACCTGAGAGTCAGAAACGGCATAAGCGTCCTGAACGCAGGGGAGATAAAAGATTAGATTTAATCGATATCATCGTTGAGTGACTCTGGGAGCATTAATGCTAGACTGACCCTAAGGTCGATGAAACTTATAAGCGCTTGTCTAGTCTATGACTAGTTACTCAGAGCCAGGGCCAAAGGCCTAGGTGACAGCTTGTCACATGGCTAGGGAGCAGAATCCCATGGTTATGACTCTATGGCATGAGGTAGGTTATGTTGGTGACTAGTTCATCAAGCACCTATCCTGTTTAAGCTAGTGAGAGGATCACTTATTTGTAAAGCCTAGGTGACCCTATCGTCATATGGCTAATGGGAACATAACCCATCTTAGTGACTTTTGCGACTGTCACTCATCTGTTTTGGACTGAAAGTCCTGAATGATTAGTATGATCATTGTAGATATTATACTCCTGCTATATTGTGTTTTCTTGCTGGGCTTTGGCTCATGGGTGATATGTGGTGCATGTAAAGGGAAAGAAAAACTCTCCCAGCCTTGAGTGGAGAGCTTAGGTGGTGTTGTGTACATATGCAGCCGCTTGGCCACTACAGCCAAGGAGTTCTCAGAGGAACTAGAGGGTTTACCCTATTTTTGCCGCTAAGGCCGGCGAGTTTGTAAATTTAAACAGCAATGACTATTTTGAGTTGTAAATAACTTATAAACATTTTTATGGGCCCATGAACAATTTTATGTATTAAATAAAATATATCATTTCCTTTTGATTGATTTTCCACCTTAGCCTGTTAATAACACCTAGAAGCACATTTTTAACCAAAGAACTCGAGTAGCGAGTTAAATTCACGGTTCACCGATCACCGTAACCGTTCTGAGGTAACCAGGGTGTTACACCTTTCCTTTAGCTTGATGTCCATCACTCTCTCATTCTCCCTTTGTAATTTTGTCTCATGTGTTGAGAATTTGCCCACACTTTTTTAGAGTTGCTTAGAGGTAGGCTTGGAAGACTTTGGTATCGTTCTAAACAGTTTAAATTATTGACTATTACTAGCATTCAGAAAGGACAAAAGGATAGAGAATCTAAAGGAGTTACGCACTTCGTAATTAATTATTTATGTATGAGTAAATACCATTTTGGATGATGTGTTGTGCAAATCGGACCATCTGTTTTGTTAAATGACAATTCAGACCATGCATTTTGCAAAATAGAACAAAATAATACCCTGAGCCAAATTTTGGTCAATTTTTTATAACTATGACCAAGATACCCTCAAATATTCTAAAATAAAAAATAAATTCTTTCTCCTCTCTCCTCTCTCCTCTTTCTTCCACGTTCCCCTTTCAGTTTTATATCAACCTTTCCCACCAGCCCCCAGACCCCGCGCCACCCAGCCCACCCTTGTTTGTCGCAGACCCCGCGCCGCCCATCCCAGCCCTGGCCATCGCAGAAAGAAAACAACAACGTCTCTAGTAGTCTTATCTCTCGCTTTGACTCCTGCTTCGTGTGGATCTAGGTACAAAGCAATGACTTCGACCTTCAGACATGGTGGTCGACATAGCTAAAGTGGTAGTCCGACAACGAAAGTATAATTGTAAATATATAAATTTATACTAAGTAAAATTCTGGGTTTTTCTTTCATTTTTAATAGATCTGGTTTGTTTGAATTAGATGAAAAAAAAGGGTTTGAAGTTTAATAGATCTGGGTGTATCTATGCATATGTATTCTTTCAAGCTCTAAGGTTTATCGATTGTATTCATCTTCGTCTAATGATTTATTAATTGGGTTTGTTCATCTTGAAATTGGGTTTGTTCATTTGCTTGCTTTTAATGTTTGTGATAGTGATTTCTTCTTGATTTGGGAATGTTGAGTTTCTTTTATTTGAATTTTTTTTTCTTTGATATTTGAAGGTATTTTTTTGAGGTACTTGATTTGGATATGTAAACCAAAACTTAGATGAGTTGAGAGAATAAGAGCTAAATCTCTTCAAAGATTTTTTTAAATTCAAGGTAAGAAAATATTAGAATCTTGGCCAGACCCAACCCAGATTTGCAAATTGATCTCGTTACCCAGCCTTTAATTGAAGAGGAGGAGGAGGAGGAGGAGGAGGAGGATGATGATGATAAAGTTTAGCGATTTAGGGTTGGTTCAGATTTGATTTTTGATGTATTTTAGATTAAGAATTTGTTTTAATATTTATTTAACTAATATAATTGTTGTCGTCTTTTTTGTTAATAATGTTACCTATTTAAAAATTTATATCAAAATTTTGTTAATTTTTTTATTTAATAATTTTTCATTGTATAAATTTTAAATAATTTTTTTAATTTTTAATATTTAAAATTAATTCAATATAATTTAAAATTTATCGAGTAAAAAATCGGAGGGTATTTGGTCATATTAAAAAATTATTTGACCAAACTTAGGCTCATGGTATCATTTTGTTCCATTTTATAAAATAGAGGGTCTAAATTGTCATTTAATAAAACAGAGAGTGATCAGTAACTTTAGCAAAATACAACTTATTTTCACCAAAATGTATTTACGAGTTTATTCATATGTGAGCATGTTTTGGTGTTTTCTATTTTATATTATGTATATGAAAATAAGAAGCACACATCTAGACGAAAATTTAAGATCATACATGTTTGAATTTTTGTTTAAAGGATGAACATTTTTGTTTTAATTATTTGATTAGATTTTTGTTTTGTTTGTTTTTATTAGATTTTGATTAGTTTAGTTAATGTTATAAGTTAATTATTAAAAAGAAAATACCAGTTTGGCCCATGTATTTTTTTTTAATATGTAATCGGACCTTGTGTTTTGTTGAATGACAATTCAGACTATGTGTTTTACAAAATTGTTCAAAATAGTACTCTAGACCCGATTTTGGTCAAAATAATTCAAACATAATATTTTCTTCTCAATTCATCGACCACCTTCCCTAGTACTGTGAACCCCTCTCATCTCCAACGACCTAAGAATTAATCTTATAATTGAAAATATTTTAAGAAAAATCGGGTATAGGGTACTATTTTAATCCATTTTGTAAGAAAAATAGTCCAAATTGTCATTTAACAAAACACAAGGGCCGATAGTGAATTCAGGAAAAACCTAGGGGGTAATTTAGGTTTTAAGTTTACTATTTAGATTTAAATTAAAAAAATTTGTTTATGATAATTATTTTAAATTTTTAATTATTTCTTTAATTTTATATTAATTTGCCATTATTATTAATAATTAATTAATTAATAAAAGTAGGGGAATTTTAGCCATATTGAAAAATAGTTGATCAAAATCGGGCTCACAGTATTATTTTGATCAATTTTCCAAAACACAGGATCTCAAATGTCATTTAGCAAAACATAGAGGCCATTATAGTATTATGGCAAAACACAGTGGTCAAACTAGTATTTTTACTAAAAATAATTATAAATTATATTTAAGAAACTAACAAATTATACTTTAATTAACTATTTTTTTAATTAAATCAAAATTTAAACAAAATAATTAACCTAAATTATAATAAAATTAAATTTAATAAAAATCCTTTCACTTTCTTCTTCTTCTTCTTCTTCTTCTAGGTAGCCTTGACATCCTCAACTCTGCAATCCCAACGTCCTCTCGCAGCCCAGCTCAACCCCGTCGTCCTCCTGCAACGCAACCCAACTCAACCTAGCGTAGCCTTTTCGGATCCGCGTCATGTAGCTTGACCCCCTTCCCTTCTGTCTATTCGTAGCTCTGGTATCTCCAGTTCCACACCCGAAGTCCCCCCCCCCCCCCCATGCGTCCTCCTCAGAGCCCAAGCCAGACCCCCACTTCTATTGGCAATTTTTTTTTCTTTGTCAGATTTGATTGTTGAGGCTATTGTTGGTGAAAGATGGAAAAAATTAGTGTGGATTCTTAGATGGTTTGTGTTTCATTGATAAAATTATTATGTATGGTTGATAGGAAAATGTGGGAAATAGAAATAGAAAATTTGGAAAAATAAGGAAATTTATATATAAATATGATTAATTAAGTTGTTTAGTTGGTCAGAAAGTGAGAAAATAAAAGAAAGTAAAGAAGAATCGTTAGAAAAATTTAGGTTTATGATCTTGTTTAAATTTTGAATTGATTAAAAAAATATTTTTATATAAATATGTTAATTATTTTGATTGATCAAAATATAATTTGTTATATGATTATTAAAGAAAAGGAAATGACATTTTACCAACCGTTAAGTGACACCTGGCCCTTGACTAGTCAAATGTAATACTTAACGATTGGTATCTGCGAAAGTGGATATTTTAGCTGTAAATTTCCCTATTAAGAATTATTCAATTTGGTTATTTAAAAACTTTAATTTCTAATTTCTAATTTTTTTTTTTGTAAAATAGAAATAGAATTCAAGATCTAATATAGAAAATACACAAGGTGTAATTATAAATAATATATTTTTCTATTCATGGAATGGGGTATAATTAGCTTGAGGTGTATTTATATATTTGTAGAGTGTAAATATAACTCCTCATTGATAAAACATGAGTGATTTGATATTACAAATCTTTTAATAAAAAAATAGTATGGACAATCACCCTCATGAAATGGGATCCTAAGGTGTGGCAGACACATAATTTTTTTTTTGATGAATCAACAACTATTCATTACTCCACTTACAAATTTACAACCTATAGGCACCTATTGAAATAAGGCCCGTTCTCTATACAATGTAGAAACAAATCTATAAAAATTCAAAGCTATAAAAATTCAAACCATTCCCTATCAACTTGATCTATTTGCTTAGGCATTATACATGTTATCCTAGTTTTAAGTTGCCATTTGGCTTCCTGAACTAACAACGTGGGAGAAATAATGCTTGAATGCCAGAGTTTGGAATTTCTAGCCTGCCATAAATGATAAACCAACGAAGCAACTGAGGCAGCCAGAACTTTCTTCTGAAATCTGCTTCTCCTGGTCCTGTCTATCCATCGAAGTAGTCCTTGCAACGACTCTGTATGAGCTTTCCATCTCAGCCAAGTTTTCATTTGATATAGGCATTCCTAAGAGAATGAGCATTCAAAAAATAGATGGGCCCCTGATTCTTATGCTCTAGTGCAAAGGATGCAAGTTGATTCCTCTGCTATATTGAATCGGCAAAGTCTGTCCCTGGTTTTGAGTCTATGCTGTACTACAAGCCAAAGTATAAAAATATGTTTGGGTATGTTGAACCTGCCCCAGACTGCTTTGCTCCAATGAAACTTTTCTTGCACCTGTATAAGTATTTTATACCTGTAGGAAATCTGATAAACCTTCTGTGTAAACTGCCCAGGGTCCATAATCTGTTTAACTTGATCTTTAAGCATCACTAATTTCCTCCAGTACCAGCTACTAGGGGGCGGAGCCTTGTATCTCCACCACTCTTCATTCTTTATATACACACTATGAACCCACTTAACCCATAGATTATCTTTTTTTGTTGCAATTGACCAGACATTTTTAAACATAGCTGCTCGGTTCCACTCTGAGATACTCATGAAACCGATTCCACCAGCCTTCTTAGGCTTACAAAGCCTACTCCAAGCCACACTACCAGACCCAGCCATAACACTCTGCCCTTTCCAGAGGAAACTTCTACATACCCTTTCAATCTCAGACATAATTTCCTTGGGTAGAATCATGATTTGGCTCCAATAGGCATGAATAGAAAGCAGTACCGAATTAATCAATATTGATCTACCAGCAAATGATAAATTCCTGGTACTCTAACTCTTAATCCTAGCTGTCATTTTCTCAACCAGCAGTTTACAATCAATAGCTGAAATTCTCTTGGCACAAATGGGGATACCAAGATACTTGAATGGTAAAGTACTTCTACTGAATCCTGGCATATCAGTCACCCTTCTAATTTCCTCCTCACGCATACCACTACAGTAGATAGCTGACTTTTTGATGTTTGGGATCAAACCAGAAGTCTATGAAAACAACTTGAGCCCTTGCAACATTATATATATGCTCTTGAAATCACCCTTGCAGAACAATAACACATCATCGTCAAAGCTGAGATGATTTAGTTTTAACTCGCTGCATCTGTCATGAAACTGAAACCCCTCCTTCTCCCCAAATTTTTGCATGATTCTGCTCAAGTATTCCATTCCAAGTACAAAAATCAAAGGGGACATTGGGTCCCCTTGCCTCAAACCTCTTTTCGATGCAAAGAAACCATGCATAGATCCATTAAACATGAGAGAATACTTAGGTGTAGATATGCAAGCCAATATAAGCCTAATGAATTTGACAGAGAATTTAAAGGCTTGTAGCATCTCTTCTATGAATCCCCATTCCATGGTATCATAAGCCTTTTGTAAATCTAGCTTTATCATGCAATTGGGCCTACTAGATTTCCGTCCATAATGTCTAATGAGATCCTGACAAATCATAATATTATGAGAGATTATTCTGCCTTGAATAAACCTGCCTTGGTTTTGAGCCACTAGATCAGGAAGGATGACTTTCAACCAACTGCAAATCAATTTTGTAGCCACTTTGTATAGAACATTGCAGCAAGAAATAGGGCGGTAATCACTTACAGAATTGGGGCATTTGCATTTAGGGATAAGAGTAATCACTGTGGAATTAATCTCTTTTAACAGCTGCCCTGTATGTAGGAATGATAATATAGCTTCACTTATCTCATCACCAACTAATTCCCAATTGTCTTGAAAGAAGTAGCTGCAATACCCATCCGGACCTGGAGCTTTCATACCAGGGATGCTAAACACAGCAGCTTTAATGTCTTCCTTAGTAAACTCAGCTGAAAGAAAATTTGCTTGCTGCCTAGATAAAACAGGTCCTTGAGCCATAACAGCATTTCTAACTCGATGTCTCTTGAGCATTTGGGTACCAACAATGATTGATAATACGAGAGAAAAGCTTCAGTAACTTCATCAGGAGTCTCCACCCTAGTCCCTTCTGCATTAATAATAGAACATATCCTATTCAGGGACCTTCTTTCTCTGATACTAGAGTGAAAAAATGCAGAGTTTTCATCACCTTCTTTTACCCAGGCAACCTTAGCTTTTTGGGACAAAAATGAGCTATAATTTTTCTGTACTGCTGCATAAAGTTGTCTGGCTTCCAATTCTTGACTCTGTAGAATCACATTAAGAGGGTCACGATGCATTTTATTTTGACAGTCACTTAACTTCTCTTTGGCTTGCACATAGGTCATATGAATCTCTGAATAACCCCTCTTGTTCAGCTCCTTAAAGATGGACTTAAGATTCTTCAGTTTAGACACAATTTGGTACATTTTTGTCCCTGTAACCTTTTGATGCCACCCCCTATACACTTCTTGATGATATTGAGGATGAGAAGACCACATTCTAAAATACTTGAATGGTTTCTTTCCACTAGGTATATTAGGATGCACTGTAAGAACTGCTGGTGTGTGGTCAAATAAGCCTTCATTATGAAAAATAGCTTCAACATTTGGAAATTTGTCCATCCAAGCTTGATTCACCATAACTCTGTCAATTTTGGAGTATATTTTATCGGTTCCTTGCTGCTTATTACACCAAGTGTAGAAGTTTCCACTGTATTTGACATCATCCAACTGACAGCTAGATATACAATTAAGAAATTCATTATTCAAGTTGTGCCGAGCTCTATCCCCAATTCTCTCATCTCTGTTTAAGATGTCATTAAAGTCTCCAAGCATAACCCATGGGTCCAATCTAGCCATCTCCTGTAATCCGTTCCATAAACTTTTCCTCCCCTCCTCATCCAGACACATAAAGTTTATTCACTATAAAAGAAAATTAATTTTTTTAGTTGGTTTATATTTTGTAGTGTGACTTTTTTTTTTAATTTATTGATGTCTTATATTATATAGTTCAGCCTTGATCGATTTAGATAAATATTTATGAATGCAACATTATTATTATGATATGTGCAGTACCAATATTTTTGTCAGAGTTATATATTTGTGTATTATTTCAAAAAATTCGACAGCAAAACTACATCTTGTTAATAAATTGGTGTGATTGTTGGTACCATTCTATCAAGTGACATTCTAGAGTTGACATGGTAGTCGTTCATTGATACTCAGTTTAAAAATTAAAGGGATATTTTGTCCCAGTTGCACTTATGCACATTAACAAATTTTGACAATAAAACTAACATTTGAAAATCAATTAAAATATATTACTAAATTTTTAAATATCAATTTGAATTTACTTTAAAATTTTACTTCATTCGAATCTATGTCTTATTTTCAATATGATTATTTTATTTTAGTACTTTTATTTAATTAAACATATAGTAATAAATACAACTATAGATTTTCAAATTCGGGGTGGTATCACTCAAAGGGATTCCGATGGTCAAGTCAAATAGGGTAGATCGGAAAATATGATAGCAGAATTATTAGAATTATTATGGTCATAAATATTACTGTTAAGAGAAATGATGCTTAGAAAGGTAGGATTACAGAGAAAGAGATAGTTGAGAGTGTAGTGTGCTTAGAAAGTATTGACTACACCTTGGAGAAAGCTTCTCGTTCCTTTATATGGAGAGAGTTAGAATTCTAATCTCTACTCATAAGACCCGGTTGAGGGATGCTTTCTATGAAATAACCTTTTTTGTTGCCTTTGAGACATTGTACCCACCATCATGGTCGACTAAAGATGCTATTGAAAACCTCGGGTTTTTGAGGTAACTTGTAGCCAATATTAAGATTGTCTGTGATTGCTTTACTTAAAGTTCGATTTTAAAATATTTTTTCAATAATAACATATAAATCTATTTAAAGCAAATAAATTAAAACTAAACACACATGAACAAATATAACACCACCTAATAAACATCACTTCTAACAAGTCTTATGTATAGACTTTCTAATGTACGTTTGACAACAAGAATTGCTAACATGATATCAAAAACAAGGATTTTTCTTTCTTTCTTTCTTAGTACTACTTTTGTTTTGAAAAGTATAATGAACGGTCTATTGTTCTCACTTCATCATATTGTTAATAGTTATGTAATAGATATTTGTTAGCTTTCTATTACATTTATGTTGTGACTGGTTCTGTATAGGTATTGGTTGTTATTTAGCGTAGCCTAATTAAGCCTGTTTATACTACTCAGTAATAAGAAAATCATTTTACTCATTCAATCTCTCTCTCTCTCTTCCTTTTCTTAAGATGGAATCAGAGTCTTTCCATTGAGGTGGTTTTCTTCATTTTCTTTCCTTCGCTCCATTGATTTTCTCAAGCTCTTTCTGTTCGTCTTCTTAAGTAATGGTAGTTCCCACTCCAACAGTGTCAAATTGGTTATTTCTCTCCGGTTATGTTCACGTACAAACTCTCGGTCAAGCTTGATCATAATAACTTCCTGCTTTGGCATCGACAAGTCCTTTCAGTAATCAAAGGTCATCAGCTTCAATTAGAGAGTTTATTATTAATTAGTTATAGGGGTTATTTGTATAAATCATGGTTGTTATTCAGTTAGTAGTATTGTTGCTTAGTTGGTTATACTTAATAGCTAACCCTATGTATATATATACTAATTGTACTATAAGGTTGTTCAGAAATAATATACAATACAGTTTACTTATCAGTGTCTCTTTACTCTTTCTCTCTTAAACAATTACTTCATATCCTTAAAATCACCAAAAACCAAGTGTCTCTCAATTTGTTTTATTTATTTTTATTTTTATCCTGACTATTGCGTTGTTAAGGACTAGGTCACCAAGGAGGTCCTAATGGAAGGAACTCTTAGCCAAGGACTTTATGTTTTCTATTCTTCCTACTTGTAGTTTCATCATCAATCTCAGCCTTCCAACCTGTTTCCAGTTCCTTTTTTTTGTTAGTAATGCTCAAATGAGCTTTTGTAAATTGTCTTGTACATCTCCATTTTCTTTTTGGCATAGCAAGTTGGGACATCCCTCTGCTAGAATTGTCAAAAAAAATAAAATAATGTACTCTTGTAATGTTCATTCATGTAATAAAATTAATTCTATTTTTTGTGATGCCTATTACAAAGGAAAATTCACAAGTTCCATTTTTCTCACTCTAAATCAGTGTATTCCAAGCTTTTGCAATTTATTCATTTTGACCTTTGGGGCCCTTCCCCTGTCACTTCCTTGATTAATATAGGTATTATATAGATTTTATTGACTCTTTCTCTAGATACACTTGGTTTTATCTTTTTAAAAATAAATCAGGTCTTCAAACATTTATCAATTTGAGGACTCAGGTTGAGAAAGAGTTTGAATGCCAAATAAAATCTATACAAACTGATTGGGGATATAAATACCAAGCCTTTAAGTCTTATCTTGTTAAAAAAAAAAAGTATTCAATACCGTGTGTCATGTCCCACTACTCACCAACAAAATAGTGTAGTTGTGAGAAAACACATGCATCTTGTAGAAACTACCCCCAGTCTTTTAGCCCATGCATCTATGCCTTTCAAATTTTGGGATGAAGTTATTCCTGCTTCAACTTTTCTAATTGATCGGCTCCTATCTCAAGTCATTAATAATAAAACTCCTCTTCAACTTTTGTTTCAAAAAAGGCAGTTTATAACTAGCTAAATTTTTTTGGTTGTTCATGTTACCCCAATATTAGACCCTATAACAATCATAAACTTAATTTTCGATCAGTACAATGCACATTCTTTGGTTATAGTCTAAAACATAGAGGTTTAAAGTGTCAATCTTCTAGTGTTCGGGTCTATATCTCACGTGATGTCATATTAAATGAGTTTTCATTTCCTTGTTCAAATCCTTCTATTATTATTGTTTCATCTAATAACTCATGTGTTTCACATCCTCAAAATGTATCTGCTCTAATTCCTATTATGTCTTCCACTCACTCAATATATTCTCCTCACACTATTCCAGTTCCACAATCCATTTCAACCTCACTCAATTCACAATCCATCTCAATCCACCTGGTCAACAATCTATTTCAACCCCACCTGATCCACAACCCATCTTAGTCCCACTTGGTATTCAATCTGCCCCTTTACCACCCGCATGCACCATCAACTACAACTGCCCTTCCTCAACCACAGTCAAAATTATCAACATTATTCAATAGTACATGCCCTACCAACACCCATAGTATGGTTACTCGAGATAAATCTAAAGTATACAAGTCCAAAGTGTATATAGCATCCAAAGAACCATTATCTCACTACAAAAAACAAGGCCTATACCGAGAACAAAAGTCCTCGGTATAAGCCCAAATGTCCTCGGTACACCCTCTACCGAGACAATGTCGTCGGTAGAAAGTTATTGGTACAACTGCGTCGGTAAAACAAAACTTATACCGACGACATTAAAAATATTCCCGGTATAGGTTTTACCAAGGACAATGTCCTCGGTAGAAAGTGAAAAATGTCCTCAGTACAATCAACCCCAATTTATCATCGTGCTGGTATATACCGACATCTTGCTGATATATACCGAGGACAATGTCCTCGGTATAGACGTTTCCCGAATTTTTTTTTTTATATTTGTAATATTTATTCCCTTATTTATTTATTTAATTTGAATTAAATATAAAAAAATAGAATAAAATTAAAACACTTATATTAAACATATAAATAAAAACATAAGAGTATGTTCGCTGAATCAAAATAAAGAGTTGTGTTAAACATGATAATGTAATAGTCAATTGTAATAAAATTCATACATAAGTCCTACTGAGTCGGTGCTCCAACATCGGGATCATCAGGTGGTGGTGGGGCAGATTGAGATCCCGGGGTGATACAATTAGTCCGGACATGCTCCTCTAACTGTCGAAGATGCTCTCTCATCTCAGACAACTCTTCATCTCTAGTTTGTGAATGACGAAAAATCAAATGGAGTTCGATCCCTTATGTTAAGGATACGTCCATATCCTTTCTGGTGGCCCCGTCGTTTTCCGAAGACAGTTTGTACCAATGATTGTCTTCATCTTCAGGCGCACTCGAAACTGGTGTGGAACTCTCAGTATCAGTTGCCTGTGTCTGCTGTGTGTCGCGGTATGCACGCAATTCCTCCTGTGATACAATGTATAATGTAATTAAAATTTTGAAACAATTAAAATTTTGAAAAATGTTTAAAAAAACTTAACGTACCCAAGTATTTTTTGCTGTCTCTGTCACCCACCCTGTGCTTGATTTATGGTGAGTATCCATCCAGCTATCCGGGATGGACTCAAGTTGGCCAGTCTCTAAATTGCGCTGTCACGTACATATATTTTTATAAAATTAATAATTAAACGTAAATAAGAAAAATAAACTAAAAAATAATTAATTAATTAACCTTTTTATAGCGCAGGGCTGGGATTGACTGAGAACCTCCTTAGCTAAGCTCTTTCAGTTTCCTTCTATTTTCCTTGTTGACCACAGAACGTTTCTGCAAAAAGTTATCGTTAGTAATATATTTAATTAAGATAGTTAAGTTTAGCAAGAAATTAATACCGTAATTTTTGGGCGTCGGAAAAATTCAATTGCTTTTTGCCACTGCGTATCCGTGCAACCACCAAAACGATTTTGTGGCCCATTAATTGTTAAATGCTCTTTAATATCGTACTTCCAGTCAAAATACTTTTTAGCACACGAAGTATCAATGCCTCTCAAGATCCCAGGCATATGCCCTTCTCCATATCTAGTACGCCCAATATCAAACAAATCATCCTAATTTACAAACATTTATTAGTAAATATGATATATAACATAAAATGAGAATTAACATAAAAATACATAAACTACTTACTTCCAAATGTGCAAGTATTCTTTCTTTCGAGGCATTTGATACTTTTGACCATTGAGGACAGTCCGGATCTGTGCACTGTCGAACAAGTAATCCGAGCTCTCTTGAGAAATTTGAGCTGTACTCTCCGATCTCTTTATATGTTCTCCCCCGCACATCCCACTCGAGAGGGAGAGGCGCCCCAACTGTTCCCTCTTTTCCCGCGTGTTCAATCCTTTATGGCGTCCACGTTTATTTGGAGGCGCTATTGTATGAAAATTCAATATTTTAAAATTAATATGGATTAATTGTTAAATTTTAAGGAGTATATCAATGTGTAAAGTATTACCTCGTTCACAATCAGCTGGGATATCTGACGGTCCACGTGGAGGATCGCATCCTCCACCATCACCCCCGTGAGATTGAGCAATAACATCAGCCATATCTGTCAAATTAATCGATATTAAAATTACATTTATCACATAAAAATGAGTATATAAAATTATTTATTGTTAAAAATAATTACTTCAACATATTATAAAATTACCACTTAATTATCACTATAATAATCTTCACTATCATCATCGGTTTCTATGTGTTCATCTTCCTCTTCATCATCTTCATATTCAACCTCCTCCTCCTCCTCCTCCTCCTCCACTTCCTCTTCCTCCTCCTCCTCTTCTTCTTCCATTTCCTCCTCCCTCTCCTCCTCAATTGCAACATTATCTATCTCAACAAATTGTAATGGAGCCCCCGTACGTTCAAAGCTGATTTGTGGCAACGGTCCAAGATCAACGAATAATTGGAAATTAGAGGAACTAGTGTCGTGCATAACATCTACTTCTACATCCTCCGCTTGTTCTTCAACTAGTGGGATGTCCCACACATTTCTGTGATGCACTTCTTGGACGACTTTCCAATGAGATTTATTTTTAAGGTCTTCAATGTAGAAAACTTGGTTAGCCTGAGTTGCTAAGATAAATTTATCATCTTTGAAGGCCTCCGAACTGGTTTTGATACTCGTTATGTTTTGCTCAAACTTTAATCCTGAAGACCGATTAGTGTCAAACCATTTGCACTTAAATAATACAACAAAACAACCAGAAAGATATGACATCACTAAAACTTCTTCCAACTAGCCGTAATAAGTACTATTTTTGACACCCGCTACAGAGACTCCACTATTTTGAGTTTTGCGATTCTTGTCCCTGTCATAACACAAAAATCTTACTCCATTTACAACACACCCAGGGTACGACGCAACATGAGTTGAAGAACCGTTTGCTAAAGAGATTAATTCTTCATGTACTTCCAAGGATCCTGTTTGTCGAAGATGATAAATCTTATTATAAAACCAATTAGGAAATTCCTCTCTATGTAATTGGTCTAGGTTTTCAACACCTCTAGTCTGTAGAATTTCCCTATGCTCTCTGCAACAAACAAAAACAACTAATTTATGAGCTACTAATAAGTGTTATAATAAACATGCAATGAATTGATGAACTACTTTAATTACTTACCGAAGATATGGCAAGATCTCATTGCAGTTGTTTAGAATATACCAATCCGCTATTTTCTTCACTTCATCTTCCAAAATTGTCAATGATTTCTTACCAATTGGACGACCCTGAGATCGAAAGACCGACATCTTTTTAAGTGATGGACCAACATCTACATTTCGGTCTGGACGATTGAACTTTGTCTCAACACCTTTCAAGTACATGGAGCAAAATGTTAATGCCTCATCAACCACATATCCTTCTGCTATTGACCCCTCTGGACGTGCTTTATTACGGACATAATTCTTCAATTTTTTCATATACCTTTCAAAAGGATACATCCACCTCATGTGAACCGGTCCTCCAAGTATTGCTTCTTCCGGTAAATGTATTAGTAGATGGACCATGATATCGAAAAAAGCAGGTGGGAAAATATTTTCTAACTTGCAAACAATCTCAACAGTTGAAGTTGAGACTTTTTCTAAATTTGAGACTTTTAGAGTTCTCGCATAAATGAGCTTCAAGAAAGTGCATAACTCAATAATAGTTGTACTCATCGATTTCTCTAGGAATGCATGCACACCAACTGGCAAAAGGCGTTGCATAATGATGTGACAATCATGCGATTTCAAACCAGTGATCTTATTGTCATTATCAATCACATTTTTCCTTCGGTTAGATCCAAAACCATCTGGAAACTTCACTGATTTAAGAAATCGACAAAACTTTTGGCGATTTTCAACAGTGAAAGTGAATTTGGCCGCAGGCTTTTGTATCCGACCATTCAACTTCCTCAGCTGTAACTCTGGTCTCATCTTCATCTTCTCCAAGTCTACTCTGGCACTAACTGTGTCTTTGGTCTTATTCTCCAGCCCAACTATTGTGCCTACTAAACTGTCGCACACATTTTTCTCAACATGCATAACATCTAGATTGTGTCGCAACATTATGTTGGCCCAATATGGGAGCTCAAAAAATATACTTTTTTTCCACCAACCAACTTGCTCTTTTGTACGCTTTCTTTTTTGGCCGCCATAACTGACATGCTTACCAGGAAGAGAATCAGGTATAAAACTCATTTGTGTGAACATTTCTTGCATGGTTAATGGCTTTGGTGGTAATCTTTTTTCAACGACACCATATGTCTTCTTGTCCCTTCTAATGGCATGTTTGATTGGTAATGTTTATTTTTATTAAAATTTAGTTGCATAATGTTAATGTTAATTTTTTTTAATCTTAATTTTAAAATATATTATTTTACTTATCAATTCACTATTTATTAAATTATAAATTTTATTGAGTACTTCTACTAATATTCACAATATCTCTAAATTTTACAATTCTATAAAAAATTCGACAGCATAACGACTATATTTTCATCTATCCCAAAATTTAAAATCCTGCAAATAACACATAAAAAATATCCAGACCCAGATCATGCAAAGAGCATTACAAATACATTTTAAACGACTATATAATTTATAATTATTAGTCTAAATTTTATTAATTATTCAATTTTCTAGCCAAAATATTAAAATTCTACTAAAAATAACAACAACAAATTAATCATAAATATTCATAAAATCTTAATTTTTACTACTAACATAAGCAAAAAACTTAAAATTAACAACAACAACATACTAACATTACCACCAAAATTTTCAAATTAACACTCAAATATTTAATATGTTTACTAATATGTTTAATACACATAAAATTCACCAAAACAACATAGAATTTATTTAAAAATAATACTAATTAATCATATAACAATTTTCTAATTCCTAATATCATTTTCACTAATACTTATTTTGAAAACCTAAAAATAAATACATTCTATCTAATATAATTATTTTAGATTTTTATTAAAATTAATATTATATTATTTATATAAAAAAACATAAATTATTCAAAAATTGAAAAAAAAATTAAAAAAATATAGAAAAATTAAAAAAAACGTACCAATGCCTTCAATATCTTGCTAGCAATCTCTATAGTCCAACAAAAACCGAATACCCAACCTTCAAACAAAAATTAGAAAATATCATTATACAATTTCATAATATATATATATATAAAATGAATAAATAAACCATACCTTCAACAAATACACAGAAATTCCTTCACCCTTGGCAATTTTGGGGCTTCAAACCGAGGTTTTATGGAGGAAAACGGCGATAATCGGCGGAGGGAGGCGAACGGCTTGGAGAAAACCCAGAGAAACCAGAGAGGAAGGAGAAGGGGCTTCCCGGCTGAGGGGGATATTTATAAACCATATACCGAGAACATGTTCTCGGTATAGGTTCTCGGTATAGCAACTAAACCTATTCAGAACCGCAAAAATGTCCCGCGCATATGAAATGTCTATACCGAGGACATGTTGTCGGTATATAACATTTTTTTTTGTAGTGTCTATTAAAGAAGCTCTTCAAAGTTCAGAGTGGAATCAACAATGCAAGAAGAGCTTAGCACCTTACGTAGAGATGATACGTGGTGTCACGTCCTGCGTTTTTGGGTACCTTTAAACGACTCGGGTCGGGATTTTTTTTCCCAAAGTTAAGAATATTATTTTAAATAATATTATATTTGTTTGGAAATTATTCCATGAGTTATTGCTAGCCAAATTATCAATTTTGTGATTTAAAAGTCAAGATAAGACTTTCGGTCCTGGACCGACACAAAAACCCTGATCGGGTAAAAATCTCGGAAAATAAAATGAAAAACTATGGAAAATATATTTTGGGCATAAAATACATTCATAAAAAATTTAAGTTTTGTCAAAAATAATAAAGCTAAGAGAAAATGGAAATTTTAGGGCATTTTGTATTAAATGCTTAATTTTACCGAAATGGCCCGGGGGAATTTTATTCCATAAATGGACCTTAGATAAAATTTTATTGAGTGATAAATTAAATTAATTTGAGAGACATTTAATTTAATTATTATGTGTTAAGTTTTGTTTTTAAAACTTAAATAGAGTAAAAGGTATAAAAAGTCAATTTGGACTTTTCTTCTTAGGAAATATTGATTCACCTTTATAAAAAAAATATATATATATATAAATGCATATATAGGAAAGGTTGGTCGGTCATGTGAGGCTTTAAAGTGGTTTGAACAAAAAATAATTAACTTTTAAATCTCATTTATTTAAATGTTAGCGATAAAGGCAAGTGGGTAAAACACTTGAGTGTTTTAGGTTATAATTAGAGTTGTATAAACTCTTCCAACCCCTTCCCCAAACCGACCACTCACTCTCTCACTTTCACTATCTTCTTTTTTTTTTTTTTGAAAACTCTCAAGTTTTCTCTCCATCTTCAACCTCAAGAACACTAAGGAGACTTGAAAGCTAAGTCTAGGAAGGGTTTTCTCTAAGGTAAAATTTCAATAAACTAGACTTTTGTAAAGTTTTAAACCATAGATTTTCAAATAGCTAATTATCTATGTTGTTGGGGGGATTTTTTTTAGGGTTTTTAAAAGGCTTTGAAGGAGCCAAAGCTAGTAGGAAGATCCACACCTTAAGCAAGAACACTAAAGAGGTAAAAAATGTTTACTTTTATGGTTGTTATTGTATAATTTTTAGTTTCAAGCATTATTTTGTATAGTTAATGCTTAAAGTTTCTTATTAGTGATGTAATAAGGTTATGGTCGTTGTTTTATAATTTTTATGATGCTTGTGTGTTGATTTTTTGAAATAGGGATCAAAACCCCCAAGGGTTTTGTAGGAAACCTTAAAACAAAATACATGTTTTGTTCTGTGACTTCCAAGGGGTCAAGCATCCACTGTATATTGATTTTGTAAAATTTAATTGTAATGTGATGTTGTTGAGATTGAGTACAAAAAATTGAGCTTTTGAAACACTAATTTTTTTTTATAAAATGAGTGAGTTATGCTATTTCAAAGTTTAGGTAAAAAAATGTTTTTTTTTCGTTTCTTATTTTTGGAACCAAGTTTGGACAGCCACTGTATAGGGCAAATAAACCTAGTTTTTTTCTAAAATTTGGTGGACATATTATTGGCATAACCTAGTATTCAACTATAAAATTTGGTAAGAAAATAATGAACGGTTTAAAAGTTATTAAGTGTCAAAGTTTGGAAAAATTAAGGACTTGAAAATAAGGTCATTTTTACCTCATTGTTGGAAAATAATTTCACCAATAAAAAATACTCATTTTGGCCTAAGAATTTACAAAGACCTAAATGGCATACCAAAAATAGAATTGGAAAATTTTGGTAGCAATTGGGTGAGTAAATTTCAAGTTATGAGCTAACAAAGTATGTAGTTAAAAATAAGAAAAGATATGATTTTGGAACTTAAGGTAAAAAGTAAAATTTGGCTTATTGCAAGATAAAAACTTGGTAACTCTTGAAAACATATTTTGATTAAAATTATCACTTTGAGTATAGTGAATTATTTGTATTAAAGAATTTTTATTCTTTTTAAAAATAAAAGATTTAATTTATTAATAGTTAATAAATTAAAAGAGGGTTTAAAACCCTATATTTTGAGAAAATGATTAAGTGAATTATTTTCAAGTAGGTAAACTTAATTAATTGATTTTGTAAAATTAACTAGTCAATATGGGAAATTTTTAACGGTTTTCTTAATTAAGATATATTAGGCTATTTTTCTTAAAACGGTTTTAGAGATTAAAACCTTAAGAAAAATAAAAGGAAAATTAAGAATTTATTTTCTTTAAAAATAATAAAGGAATTACTTAGTATTTTCTGGATATAATACTGGATAAAATCTTCCATATATTTAACCGACTTGTTGAAAGTACGGGTCAATAGCTATGCGTTTAAAGAACAAGATTTTTAGCAGATTGTGGGAAAATACTATTTTGATACCAGAGCCTAGGTATTAAGACCATAGGATAGGTCTCCCCGAGACTAAGGGTTTAGTCTCAAATATTTTTGTATGAATTCCCTTAATGGGTTTAAAAACCAAATAAAGATCATTAATCCTTACAAATGATTTTTATTAAAATGACCAAACTACCCAAAATAATAATAATGAATTATCAGTGTCATAATTAATCCGAGTATACTGTATGGATAACTACAGTATTGGCTAGCGTAACTGTTGACGCCGTTTTTCGTCAAACAGTGAAAGAAGAGCACATAAACAAGAATTGATAATGGCCAAATACAATAAAACAAATCAAACACACGATTTTTACGTGGTTCAGCAGTTAAATCTGCCTAGTCCACGAGTCTCTGTTATTAATCTCAAGATTATCTCTGAAAATTCTTAAGCATGAATTCTTCAGAGTTTTCTCTCAAGCCTCAGAATTTCGGTCCTTTACAATGGTGCATGGCCTCTCTATTTATAGAGAAGGCTGCAGAATACTATCCCACATATTTTGGGTAGTTACTCTTTTTGTGTAAATCAAATAAATGACTTTAAATGCCTATAATCAGATATAAAAGGAAACGTCCCTGA
Source organism: Humulus lupulus (assembly GCF_963169125.1). Lineage (NCBI taxonomy): Eukaryota > Viridiplantae > Streptophyta > Magnoliopsida > Rosales > Cannabaceae > Humulus > Humulus lupulus. Next base: position 98,683,699 of record NC_084800.1, read on the forward strand.
AGACCAGGAAACGCATAACTAATCAAATAATATCCCACGATTCCAGGGGATTTACATTAATAAATGAGGATTACATCTCATATTTATAATACTTGTAGATATTCAAGATGGTTATCGCGTATCTCTAAGGCTTTAGCTTCCCAGGTTTCCCGTCATCTGTCGAGCTGAAGATATCTCTCGAGTTCACGTGGCTTTCGAGATCGCACGTTCATCGAGCTCGCGACCCCTGATCCGAAGTCGTCCTTGAAGATGAGGGTGTTCTCGGAGCTACCTTCCGATATCGCGATCGTTTCGAGGTCACCATATTCGAGGTCATATATCGTACTTTGCAGGCTCGATATACAATCCTGGAGCATACTCTAATCCTTACGAGACCATTTGTTGCGAATCCAACTTTCGAGGTCACATTTACCATGGCTCGAAATCTGGGTATAACTTCTTGCCCCCTCAAAAGTATTTGTTCGAATCCTAAGAGAATGAAACTTTTGAACTACTTTACTTGAGAACTGTACTGTCATACACTCTTGAAAATGGACACGCGTCAGCTGGGTATTGCTCACTTTAGGTACTTGAGTACCTGGGAAACACGCCCACGATCGTCCATCTGACAACTTTTCGGCGCCTTCTTGTCATTGATCCCCATCCGTTTGATCTAGTGAGAATTTCATCCGGTGCTCCTGATTAATTCCTTTTCCCCACCTATATATACAAGACCCCACTCACATTTATTTAATCTAAAACATTATATTATAATATAATATAATATTACATTATATTATAAAATAATATAATACTATATGGTGTGATAACCTTAGCACAATTTTGATGTCAGCAAATCAAATTCTACATGCAAGGCTCTAACACATAGAACTGGATCTCTATTTTGTTCATGAGAAGGTGGTTAATGGGTTGCTGAATGTCAAACGCACCCCTGCTCATGACCAAATAGTTTATATTCTAACCAAGGCTCTCTCAAGCTCTATGTTTCTGTTACTTTGAGACAAACTTAGAGTCTATTCCCTATGTACTCTAAGTTTGAAGGGGAGTGTTAGAGAGTATGTACAAGTTAAGTAGCTAGTTAGGTAATTATATATTTGTTAGTGTTATCTTAGATGAAAAGGGAATACTTACTCATAATTTTCATTGAAAAGTAAGGCATATATATACATATACACAATTAGGAATCTATCTTAGGAAACTATACATGATTAGGAAACTAAAACTAAACAAATTGAAACCTTTGTACATGTAATATAAAATTAATACTCCCCCTCAAGTTAGAGCATAGATATTAATCATACCCAACTTGTTATAAAGATAATCAACTTGAACCCCAATCAAAGCATTCGTGAAGATGTCTCCCGGTTGAGTTTTATCACGAGAAAAATGAAAATCAATTTTAATGTGCTTAGTTTGCTCATGAAACATACGATTAGATGCAATATGAAGAAAAAATTTATTATCACACCACAATTTTGCTAGTATTGAATCTTTAGAACATACTTTAATCAATAGTTGATATATCCACATTATTTCACACACAAATTATGCCATAGTCCTATAATCTGAGTCTACGCTAAATCATGACACAATATTTTACTTCTTACTCTTCCATGAAAGAAAATTCCCTCCAAAAAATATACAGTCACCTGAAGTAGATTTTCTATCCATTTTGGAACCTGCTTAATCTGCATATGAAAAACATTCAATATAAGTGTTCCCATGATTCACATAGACGATACCACATCCGAGTGCTCCTTTCAAGTAACACAAATTTGATCTAACACTACCCAATGATGAACTATTGTGGCTGACAATACTGACTGAATAAGAAATATCTAGACGGTCACGATAAGGTAATTCAACTTCCCAACCAACCTTTGATATCTCTTAGGATCTTCAACCAATTCCCCATATCTTGTAAGGTGCACATGTAGAGTCATTGGAGCACTACAAGGCTTTGCTCCCAATTTTCTTACCTCAAATAATAAGTTAAGAACATATTTTCTCCGAGACAAAAAGATACATTTTTTACTCCTTGTAACTTCAACAACCAAGAAATAATTTAGCACCCCCAAGTTCCTTGTGTGAAAGTGAGTATGAATGAAAGAATTAAGAGATGGAGTTCTCATAGTTTACTTCCAATAATAACAATGCATCCAGATAAACAACTAACATAATGATAGCGACATCTAATTATTTGTAGAACATAGAATGTTCATACTTCTTTTTCATCGTACCAAAATTTTCAATAGCCTGACTAAATTTTCCAAACCAAGCATGAGTACTTTGTTTCAAACCATATAAAGAACTTTAAAGGTGAAAAACTCACCCTAACTCCCCCTGAGCAAAAAAACTATATGGTTGTTCGATATACACCTCCTCCTGAAGATCAATGTGAGAAAAAGCATTCTTGATATCAAGTTGATGCAAATGTCAATGATGAGTAGCTACCATTAAAATTAATAATTGAGATATGTTAGAATAGTCCACTTCTGTAGTGTCCCAAATTTTACTTAGCTAGATAGTCACTACAAGAAATATTGGTTTTAGAGGCGACACTATTAGTGGCGACTATGTGTCACCCCTAATATTCTAGAAATCAGGGGCGACACATCATTAGTCGCCCCTGATATTGGTATAAGTCGCTCTTGATGTTGAGAAATTTTCGCCATTTGTGAAAATTATTAGGGGCGACACGTCGTCCCTAATATCTAGAAATTAGGGGCGACACATCATTAGTCGCCCCTGATATTGGTATAAGTCGCCCCTGATGTTGAGAAATTTTCGCCATTTTGTGAAAATTATTAGGGGCGATCTGGGGCGACATATCATTAGTCGCCCCTGATATTGGTATAAATCGCCCCTGATGTTGAGAAATTTTCGCCATTTTTTGAAAACTATTAGGGGCGACACGTCACCCCTAATATTCTAGAAATCAGGGGCGACACATCATTAGTCGCCCCTGATATTGGTATCAGTCGCCCCTTATGTTGAGAAATTTTCGCCATTTGTGAAAATTATTAGGGGCGACACGTCGCCCCTAATATTATAGAAATCAGGGGCGACACATCATTAGTCGCCCCTGATATTGGTATAAATCGCCCCTGATGTTGAGAAATTTTCCCCATTTCTGAAAATTATTAGGGGCGACAATGGAATGTCGCCCCTGATTAATTTTATCATTCTCCTCCACTGCATAAAACCTAATTACACAGCTGCAAACCCTCATTTTCCTCTTTGCCTTATAGTTTTGATTTATTTATTGTCGCAGACCTCACCCTCACTCACTCTCACTCTCGATCTCAGCCTCACCACCGCCGCTGCACCCTCACCGTCACTCTCGATCTCAGTCTCACTGCCACCGTCACCGCTGCACCCTCACCCTCACTATCACTCTCACTCTCGATCTCAGCCTCACCACCGCTGCACCGCCGCTGCACCCTCACCCTCACTCTCGATCTCAGCCTCACCGCCACCATCGTCGCTGCACCCTCACCCTCACCCTCACTATCGCTCTCACTCTCGATCTCAGCCTCACCGCCATCGGACCGCCGCCGCACCGTCGCTGCACCCTCATCCTCACCCTCACTCTTGATGTCAGCCTCACTGCCACCGTCGCCGCACCCTCACCCTCACTCTCGATCTCAACCAGCTGATTGTAGCCGCACCGCCACCGTCCCCGCACCCTCACCCTCACTCTCACTCTCACTCACTACTACAAAACTGGGCTTTCCCGACACCCAACCACGACAGTCAACTCTGTTGACTGTCGTAGTTGCTTAGTGTGACTCTATGTCGACAGTTAAAAACTGTAGGCATAGAGACCAACGCCGACAGCTAATAACTGTCACCATTGCTTTTGACTGTCGCTATTGACCCCAACGCCGACAGTTAATTCGAGACCAATGCCGACAGTTAAAATGTGTCGCTATTGACCCCAACGCCTACAGTTAATTCTAGACCAATGCTAATACTATATTAAAATTAAAAAGGGGTTTTAGTTTTAATAGCTGAAAACATAAAATGAAATAAATACCAATGATTAAATAACTAAGGATATAACGATATTAAAGAAATAGTCAAGAATTACTCTCCACCTTCAACAATCAATCTATCAACAATGATGAATAATATTCCCTGTTCTCAATTAAACTATTAACCCCGCAGATAACACTTAAGCAGTCAATTATCCCAGTTTCCCTAATATAATTAATTAAAGCTAAGCGCTCTTAATTAACCCTTTTTACCCAGCAATAAACCCATTAAGCATGCAATCTATTTAACCTAGTAAAAGCATTACACTTTGTGGAAACAGGTTAATCTAGGCAACAAATTCATTAAGCATACAATTCATTTAACCTAGGTTCTATTTCTCATCACAATTAGAATACCCGTCATAATACCTTAATTGCAATTTATCACTTGTAACGCCCTCGATAGCCAAGACCGTTACACTGTGTGTTAATAAAGTGCCAGACTTGCTAATCAAGTCAATCAATTGAAAGCGTGTCATCGAAACTATAAAAGAACTAGGGTTTAAAATGTTTTGGTCTCAAAAAGCCACATTTTCATTAAGAAACATTATTTGTTTACACGGGATCCCAAAAATATCAGTTTAAAGACCATTTACAAAAGTTATAAAGTTCAGATACAATAACCAGTCATACTAAGGAAAAACAAGCAGTTAGGTAATCCCTGTCCTGACCCACTCCTCGACCATGGTGATCGAACAGCTGGCTATGTACATTCAACCCCGCAGCTCTCCACCTCAGGATTGGTCCAGCTTTCCCTTGCCTTTACCTGCACCACGTAGCAGCCGTGAGCCAAGGCCCAACAAGAAAACACAACAACAACAGAGCATAAACAATTAGCAGACAAGTCAACATCTCACATTGCATCACATAATCTCAGCCATATAATTATTCAGTTTAATCAAGTATTCCACATATTACGATTACTAAGCTGTCCTCGGCTACCAGTGGCCAAGCCGCGCCCTATGCGCTGATATTATGTATGGCACTCTTAGGCAAGCTTTTACATGTCCCATGGTGTAATTCCATCATTGACACGATACAATTCTTGGGAGCACTTAGTTCCATCACAACATATAGTCAGGTGCAGTTTTCTTACCTGTATCCCGAGCTTCCGATGCCCCATTGCCGCGAGCACGGTCCTCTACCCCGAGCCTCTCCAAAGACCTAGTCACAACACACATGAAACATCCTTTATCACTAAATAACCCAAAACTACTTCCTGGGACCAGTCCCACACTCTCGGAATCCCCAAAATCCCTAAAACAATGCACTGAAGACATCCCCCGAACCCCCGGAGCAAAGGCTCAAAATTGCAAAATCCCATGCTCTGAAATTGGCCTAGCGCCGCGGCGCCCAGCAAGTCAGAGTGCTTGCCCTGCCCAGAATCAGCCTCGCGCCGCGGCTCCCAAGAACAGAGCTGCGGCGTTCTTTCGCGAGCCCAGAAATCTGGGTTTTTCCTTGCATTTTTCCCGAGCTTAAACCATTCCAAATCATCCCAAACAAGTACCTAAGCCCAAAAAATCAATTCAAAACCCCAAATGAACCCTTTAACAACCTATAAACATCATAAACAACCCCAATCACACAAGCACACCCAAGATCCTTTCTTGAGTTTCAAATTCCTAAAACTTAAACCATGGCTTCCAAAACTATAAATCATGCCTCTAGAGTCTTAAACCACACCAATTACAAAAATTAAACATGATAAACTCTTACCTCAGTCAAGAACCCAGCTTGAATTCTCCTCAACTCTAGCCTCAAGTCACCTTCCTTTTGATTATCCCAACTCTGAATTCCATGCAAAACCAGCCACTATCTTCTTTCAATTCATGCTTATTCTCTAAAAACCGAACTTGAAACTTAAACAAATCATAGACAAATCCTTACCTCTGAGTAATCTTGGCTTATGCTCAACTTAGTTGCCTTGAACCATCAAAACTCTCCTCTTAGGTCTCCCAACTTCAGCTTTCCTCTTCTTCTCTTTTCTTCTAGATTTTCCTCAAATTTCAGCATGAATCAATTTCCAACTAAGTGTTATACGGGACCACCTTTTTCTTTCAGCTGAAGCTTATCTATCCTCAACCAATTGACCACTCTACCCTTCCTTTAATATCCCTTTCCTAACTAAACCTCAAAGGCCCTTTTGTCATTTCCTATCCATTACAATTCTACCATTTCTCCATCTAAATCTGTTACTCTCTATGGTTACTAACAGTTACACAAGTTACCAAATTACCAGTTACCATTATCTCACAAGAACTAAATTACAAAATCCCCAAAATACCCCTAGGCTCCACCCCCACTGAATATAAAATCCCGTTGTGACTTTTGAGTTATCTAGCTCTCTAGGAACGTCTCGGCACGTGCATCACATTGATATCACCACACCCACGTGGTACAAATCACATAACATAATTATCACGTTTATGCCCTCAACGGGCTAAAATTATCACATAACACAATACACATAGTCATGCATCTCAAATACTCAAATAGTCATATAACATGCTTTAAATCATAATCATGCATCTTAATCATTAAATTCACACATACTTCCCATTATGCCCTCCAGGCACACTAATCAAGACCCTTAAGCCTTATTAGCAAATTTGGGTCGTTACATCACTTTACTTAGAATCCTAAACTATTAGGTGAATAGAAATCCTAAGATGATAGTAGAACAATGCAAAACCTTAATCAGTGGCCATCTAAACAAGATTTTACAAGATCCATGACATTCAAATAGAAAAATAGAAGCAATTTAATATAAGGGAATAAAAAAAACAAAATTCATCAATGCATTCAAGATATCATGTCTAGGGTTTTGAAATAACCCTTAACTATAAAGAAAACTACTTCATAATCATATTCATATTCATAAACATAAATATTCAATGAAAATAAAAGTGTTTTGAGAAGAAAGAAAAAGTAGATTGAAGAATATAGATGATGATGTTTTTTCCTCCTCCTCTGCTGCTCTAGCCTCTAAAAATCGCAATCCAAAGTTATGATAAAAGTTAACCCTAATCCCTTTTATAGCCCCCAATAATTACATTTAAAATTTAAATTTTAAAGATAAATTTGTCGCACGGCCGCGGCCAGTGATTCTTGATGGCCGCAGCCACGGGTCATATTTTGGGCCATGTTCGCACGGAGGCCGCGGCCAGGAGATCATGTTGGTCGCGGCCAATACTCCCTGTCTCCCAGGCCGCGGCCAGTAAATGCTGGTGGCCGCGGCCACTGATCATTTTCTGCTCCTATATTTTTTTCTTCATAATCTCCAACTTAGGCTCAATCATCGGGTTTAGGGACTTCGAAAACACTTCAATCTCGCTCAAAACTTCATTTTCTCGAGTCATATCATTGCACTTTCATTTTTAACCACAAAATTGTATCAAATTCATCAATAATACCTTATAAAATATTTTATGACTTAAAAATAAAAAAAAACTCGTAAAACAAAGCTAAGAACACCTAAAAATACTTTAAAGGAACATTATCTAAATGCCAAAGGATAAAATATATAATATCCAAAATACCCTTATCAAATTCCCCCACACTTATAAGAAACATTGTCCTCCATGCAAATAAAATGAAAGAAAATAAAGAAAAGATAGAAAAAGATAAAGAAAAACTCCCTCAACCGAAGTGAATGTTTATTAATTAGGCATCTCCTTGATCATCTTCAGCTTCCTCCTGATTTTCATCATCTTGCATCATGGGAATAGGTGGTGGATATGGTTGAATCCACTGTGGTGCAGGTGGGTAGTTTGTCATGTCCAAGCCAAGGTGTATGACATTCATCTTGATAACTAGCCCACTCAATCATGCGCTGCTGATGTGCTTGGAATTCAGTACGGTGAGCATGCAACTCTTGAGATGTAGTGTACAAAGATTCCTCCACAAGTGTCATACGGTTTGCCAAGGTCATATTTTTTATAGATGGCGGTGGTCTAGTCTGAGTATGAGAAGATGAGCTAGCCCCTGCAATGTCAGTGACCTTAAAGCGAGTAATGGAGGATCTATTCAGTATATGCATGGGTTGCAGGAAAGGCTCTGAGGGATCCCATTTCACACCAGCTTGAGCACACATAGCGGTAATGAGATGGGGATGATAGAACCCCTTAGAAACATTTCTGAAACTGCTCTGAATGGAAGACTTAATAATGCGTCCCACATCAATTGTTTTCCCCTTCAAGATAGCAGTATCCACACTCACATCACTAACATGTTTAGTGGGAAATAATTTTGCATTAATAAACTTATGCCATGCTTTTTCAATAACTCCCATCGCCTCTCTCTTAAATTTAATAGGATGACCTATTTCAGTTAACTTCCATTGGGTATTTGGCTTACACAGAAATTGGATAATCTCATTCAAGTCAGGATTATCAATGATTTGGTTGTACTCATCATTGTCAATGCTAGGAAGCCCATAAAATTGATTTATGGCTGCACTTGAGAAGTTCACATTAACTCCTCGCATTGTAGCCATGGCTGTAAATTGAGAAATTCCATTAGCATAGAACTCTCTGACAATAGGGATTACTGCAGCATCTGGTTGTGAAAAAATTTTCGTCCAATGTCTTTTCTCAATCTGTTCTGCAATAGATGGATACCCATGACGAATCTCCATATCGAACCCCCTTTCTTCAATCATCGTTTTCTGTTTCACTACCGCATCTTGATAGAATTTGAATGCCTCCTCAGAAATAAATTTAGTGGCATCAAACTCAACCTCAGATGAGGAAACACCTTTAGCATTCTTTCGAAATCTCTTTGGAGCCATTCGTCAATTCAAGAGTCAAAGATAACCTTCGTTAAACACAAATAATTAAGCACTAAAAGAATAATTCAAAATACCCCAAAATATAAAGTCAAAATCCTCTAATTATTCCCAACAAACTTCTGTTAAACCAATAAACACTTCCTCTTCAAAAATATTACATTAATTCCCCTTAAAACTGAAACATACTCCTCTAAGAACTTACATCAAACACTTAGTGGGCAAAGACTAACCAATAGTGAAAAAGTATGTTATAGTGTTTCAATCTTCCCAAAATTTGAATTATTACTAATACAACAACATAATCACTTAATCTAATCCAATTATCACAATATATAAATATTTCATCCACCAAAAACCAATTAATACAAAATACCCAAAATCATATTCTTGAATACTCAAAACCCAATAATCAAAGAATCAAGAAAATGTACTTACTTGTAATTGACTATAGATTTTGAAAGGAAATTTGTGTAGACAATGAGGATTTTGATGATAATGTGTGAAAAGTTGTAAAAAGATTGAAGATTGATGATAGGATTTAATGATTTTTTTTTTTTTGAAATAATTGGAGTGAAAATGAGAGAGAAATGATGAAATGATATGAAAAAAATGAGAGTGATTTTTCGGTTTTGGATCTTTGTGTGGGGAGTGAATTTTTTAATTTTTTTTTTCCTGAAAACGTGAAGTGGCCGCGGCCTGAGCTTATTGGTGGCCGCGACCACTACTCTTGGATCTCCAGGCCGCAGCCACAGGTCATATTCTGGGCCATGTTCGCGCGGAGGCCGCGACCCTCAAGAATCACTGGCCGCGGCCTGGAGATCCGAGAGTAGTGGCTGCGGCCACCAATAAGCTCAGGCCGTGGCCACTGATCATTTCTGCTCCTATATTTTCTGTTACGCGCGAAACCAAAATAAAAACCCCCCAAATTTTTTTTCCTCAAACCCAAAACCTCTCTCTTCTCTTCTCTCAGACCCATACCCCAAACCCCAATCTCTCATCTCTTCTCTCAGACCCATACCCCAAACCTCAATGCAAGCTTCCACTCAACCTCTCCCTTAGATCTCACTCTCTCCTCCAGGTAAGTAAGAGACCTATCTTTTTTTTTTCTTTCTATTTTCTTCTTTCTCCAAATGTATTTCAAACCCCAAACCCCAATCTCTCAATCATGAAATTCATAAAAATGCTCTTCCCTAAAAACGTTTTCTGGCTTTTCTAATTTATTTTTAAGAACCCTAAAAATGCTCTTCCCTTTCAAGTAGCAGCCGAGCACTCCAATCTCTACCACTCCATTGCAGAGTACCTCATAGACAACCATGCTATTGCCGATATCCATCTGAGTAAGCTCTTTCTCTGTCTCTCTGTTCTACATTTGATTTTTTTTTCTTTGAATGTTTGGTTGTAAAGACTTGGACTTTGAATATTTCTGCTCTTGGTTTGAGTTTGAATGATTGAATATTGAAAGAGAAATAAATTTTGAATGCATCTGAGTTTGAATGTTTTTGCTCTTGATTTTAGTTTATTCACTTGCTCTGTCCATGGTTTACTAGCTCAGTTTGGATACGTGAGAAAATTATAGTAGGAGATTGAGAAAAATTGTATATAGATATATGAATGTATGTATATATGTGAGACCCATTGCCTCTGTGTGAACTCATTGAGATCCTTCTTCCCTCATAACCAATTTTTTTTTCTGGGTTTGAGTTAATTGACCTCAACAACTCTATTTATATTTTTTAGTTGACTAACCTCAGGAGGGCTTGTTATGTTGTGATTGGAAATAAAAATGAAATATCAACTGCAAATTGATTGTGATTGGAATTAATTATCCTTTGTTATGGGCGTTCTTGCACTAGTTTTGGGTGCCCCTGCGCTATGCAGGGGATTTTTTGAGGGGCCTCTGCCTAGTTGGGCGCCCTTGCCCTATGGCCAATTCGATCATGTCATTTTTAGGGTTTGGGAAGAGCATGGGGGCTCTTGGGGACGATTCCACCACCCTGTTTGGTGGAATTGGAGGTCCCGAGAGCATGGGATTGGTCCCGAACTCAGTATTTGGATTTAGTTCTTAACGGGATTATCGTTTATGGTTGTGACTAGGTTTACCGCAAGGCTCGGGGGAAAAAGGATCGCGCTCGGGGTCGTACCATTATTCGCACAGGACTTGAGGTAAGAAAACTAGTATATGCACATAGAGCTAATCGGTTGGTATGCTCATTAGCATTGAATTATCTGTGAATATGTGGTATAATCTATATGTACTTGTTTAATTATTATTCTATTAGAAAATGAAATTGGCAGCTAGCTTATTGCATTTTAGTATCATTTCTTTTTATATCTTTTATGTATCGTTTATATATATTTTTTATTAGTAATGGAAAATTCATAATTTTTTCTATAATTTGATTTGTTTGTTTTGTAATATGTTTTCTCGGCATGCATTAAATATTTTTAGTATCTACAACTACAACTACAACCATCTTTCTTTCTCTATACATAAAACCACTACATATATATGCTGTAGAAATTAATGTTGCTAGACTTTTAACTTGCTAAACTATAATAATATTATTATTAGTTTGATTATACAAACACTATAAGCCAATTCCTCCCCTTCCGGTACTTATTAATACCCAAAATTTAGTTGATGATATTAGTTATTTATATATTTTATTGTTTGGCAAAAAAGTCGTGTTGAAATTAATCAACTACTCATCACTCTATTTGTTTGTTTTATTGTTAATATTGTAAACTTAATTTATATATATATATTGTTTTGTGAGCAGTGTAGTCTCGGCTAGAGGCATAGACTGTGATTTTGTCTAGATCTTTGGCATATTTTACCATTGTACTGAGAGTGCTTCAGTATATGGGGTAAGTCAGTGTTTTGAGAACTGAATAAGTTCTTGTATGAGCTGATTGGTTCTTGTATAAGTTTTTTCTATTTGCTTTAAGTTTTTCTTGATGGTTTTGTCCTCTTGCTTGTTCTGTTTTGTGTAGTAATCTTAATATCAGGATTAACAAATATATGCTTTTACTGTTTGCTCTGTGTTTTCTGTTAAGTGTTCCGAATATTGAGCTTATTTTATAGCAATCAAAGAATAGCTTAAGCTCTGTTTTTTCTGTGAAATCTCTGAAATCTCATTAGTTGTTTTTTTTATGCAATCAATATTTATGGACTTTGTATCTTGAGGTATTCTTTTGGTTCTTTTATATGTTTAGGATTAATTAGGTGCCCATTTTGTTATTAGTTTGTGTATATGTGTGTTTAAATCAATTTCTTATCCTGTTTAGAGTATGATTTATGGTTTATTTTAAAGAGTGTTATTAGTTGGTGTGTTGAGATTTTTAGTTAGAAATGTATACCTGTTTGAACTTTTTGAGTTATCCTTAGTTTTTGAGTTGTGATTCATTAATTTGATTCACAATCATATCTTTTTCATAAGGAGATTGATTAACTCTGTATGTTTGGGCTTTGGCTATAGTCAAATATATTTTCTGGAATATCTTTCTGTTTGATGCTCAATTCTTTGCTTGTACTACTTTGTTAATTCATAATTTGCTTTAGTTCAAAGTTTTGAATACTTTTTGTTAAAAGAAATTGGATTTTGATTTTTTTGCTTTTAGACATTATTGGTGTTTTTGAGAGTTATATTCTTATTTATGTATAGAGTACTCTCGATCTCTCTATCGTCGCACCCTCACCTCACCTTCACTCTCGGTGTGCTCTCCGATCTCTCCCCAATCTCTCAGACGCCGAAGCCCAGGTAAGCTGAAACCCAACTCAGATTATATATATATATAGTTGCTTATATATATTTATATAAATATATTAAGTTGATTTAATTTTGTTTAAATTTAATTATTTGGGTTGATTTTGTGTAGAAATTGAAGGAGTATCTCTTGGATATTCGGTCACTGGTATAATATAATTTTGTGGCATCAAGGTATTTATTTTTTAATTATGTTATTGGTTTAATTAATATAATTAATATGTGAATGTGTGTACAAAGTGAGATATGCTTAGTGATATATTTATATATGTGTATAAAATTGTAGTATGTGTTAGTATTTAAATTTTATTAATAATATGTATATTGTGAATGTTCTGGGAATTTTTGAGTGTTTTTTGTAGGGTTTTAAATTTTTAGGATATGTTATAATAGAGATGTTATGCTGTCAAAATTTTGGTAGGGTTAGAAGACTAAATAAATAATTATATAATAAATAAGACATTAAATACTTAGAATTAACAAAATAAATTAAAGAATAAATTAAAATATTAGATAAATAATTTAATTTAATATTAACAATTTAATAATTTTAAAATAAAGTGAAAAATTATAATTTAATATTAACAAATTTAGTAATTTAAAAATAAATTAAATAATTTGATATATAATTTAAAAATAAATTAAAAGTTAGATAAATAATTTCAAAATAAATTACAAAATTATAATTTAATTTAATATTAACAAATTTAGTAATTTAAAAATAAATTAAAAGTTAGATAAATAATTTCAAAATAAATTACAAATTTAGATAAATGAATTAAAAAATTATAATTTTATTTAATATTAACAAATTTAGTAATTAAAAAATTAGATAAATAATTTCAAAATAAATTAAAATTTTAGATAAATGAATTAAAACATTATAATTTAATTTAATATTAATAAATTTAGTAATTTAAAAATAAATTAAAAGTTAGATAAATAATTTCAAAATAAATTACAAAATTATAATTTAATATCATAAGATTTTATAAGACATCATAAAACATCTAGTGTTAAAAAATATTTCTTCTTTTTTTTTTGCTTTTCTTTGGTGATAAAATTTGATCACCAAAGATTGGATAGACGTTTTATATATTATCACTTAGTGATAATGTTTTATTAATTATTTTCAATCATGAAAAGCCTTAGACCCGTTCGGTGAAGCTGAGTCAGTAAGAACTCTTAAATATGCTTCTCCGAATTATTCAGGACGGTATGTGTCCGCATGGATAGTTTGGATTTGTTGTGTACCTATAATTTGATCTAGTACTCATTTTATTGTTTCGTTAATAGAGATTTCAATATGTGTCTCCTTATTTGTTCTCATAAGTGGGCAAACTTAATTTTAGTCTGCCCACTTATGAGAACTATAGGGAGGTGCTGCCGAAATTTTTACATAAACGAAACAATTTTAAGACTGTAGATTAAATTATATGTATACTACAAATCTGAATGGGATAGGTTCTTTACCCTTATAGAAGTGGAGTGAAAAGGTGGATTAGGGCACACACACATAGTCAATAAGTTTTAATTATTGTTTATTCTTGTATCGTAGATGTCGATCGATAAGAGTTGGACGGCATTAAGGAAGCGTAACTGTGATGCTTATTGGAACGGTCTCCATGCCTTCTTGAGAATGTCAAAAGAACACGTAGACTACGACGGGAGAATTTTATGCCCGTGTGTGAGGTGCCTGAATGTTAAACTACAAACTATAGATACAGTGGAGGCTCATGTCTTTGACAAGGGTTTTCAACAGAGTTATCAAAAGTGGGTTTACCACGGTGAGGTGGAAGCTAGTGTCGCCAATGAGGTAGTTGAGTAGAATGAAGATGTAGACGAGATGGTTGACGTCGTTGATGATTTCCTCTTACCGACAAATGCAGAGGAAGCAGATGGTGTGTCTAGCAGTCGAATGGGACAATATTATGACGAGTTGTTCGACGAGATTGAAACTGAGTTGTATCCGGGTTGTGATTGGATATCATCCTTAAACTTTTTGGCGAAGTTGATGCATTTGAAAGTTAGAGGGAAGTGGCCAAATAACTCTTTCGATGAATTGTTGAAGTTATTAAAATTTGCATTTCCGAAAGATAATAAAATTCCCCCAACACACTATGAGGCGAAAAAGAAGCTGAGTAAGTTAGGGTTGGGATATCAATCAATCCATCTGTGTAAATATGATTGTTCATTATTTTATAATGAGCATGCAAGCAAAGATTCATGTCATGTGTGTGGGAGTCGCCGATGAGTCAATGAAAAGAAGAAGGGGAAAAAGGTTCCACATAAGGTGATGTGTTACTTTCCCTTGACTCCCAGATTAAAGCGAATGTACAGTTCAAGACATACAGCTAATGACATGTTATGGCATCATACTGGGAAATCAATAGAAGATGGGGTGATGCGTCATCCGGTTGACGGGTCTGCATGGAAAGACTTTGATGCCACCCATCCTGATTTTGCAAAAGATCCTAGAAATGTTCGTCTAGGCTTGGCTGCTGATGGGTTTAATCCTTTTGGCAACATGAGCTTATCATACAGCATGTGGCCTGTGATTTTGATGAACTACAATCTCCCCCCTTGGCTATGCATGAAGGAAGAGTATTTTATGCTAACTCTGCTTATTCCTGGGCCAAAATCACCGGGTAAAGACATGGATGTATTTCTAAGACCCTTGGTGGATGAGTTAAAACAATTGTGGATTTAAGGGGTCGACACAAGAGATGGCACAAGGAATGAATTGTTCAAGATGCGTGCAGCCCTTCTGTGGACAATTAACGATTTCCCTGCTCGTAGTAGATTGTCTGGTTGGAGCGGGCAAGGGTATAAAGCATGTCCAATGTGCAATGAAGACACCACTTCCATTCAAGTGATTGGTAAGACATCGTATGTCGGTCATAGGCGATTCTTGAGGAGTAATCATAAGTATAGAAGGGACAAGGAATTTGATGGAAAAGTTGAGAAAAGAAATCCTCCACAACAGTTTACTTGTCTACAAGTTTTAGATCAAGTCAATTCTTTACCACTTCAAGTATCTGGTAAACATGACAGATTTGGGGGGGTGAAGCACAAGCGAGGTGTAGGGGAAAGTAATTGGAGGAAAAAAAAGTATTTTCTATGAACTTGATTATTGGAGTTCAAATCAGTTAAAACACAACTTAGATGTGATGCATGTTGAGAAGAATGTGTGCGACAGTATCCTTGGGACTTTGTTAGATAATGATAAATCTAAGGACACCACTAATGCAAGACATGATTTAAAGAATATGGGGGTTAGGAAATCGTTGTGGATTTACGAGGATGCCAATAAAAGGTTAATGAAACCGCATGCTCCATACGTGTTCACTTTTGAACACAGGCGAGATTTTTGTCAATTTTTGAAAGGAGTGAAGTTGCCCGATGGTTTTTGTTCTAATCTAAAGAAAAAATTCACAGACAATGACTCAAACATTGTTGGGTTGAAGTCCCATTATTTTCATGTGATAATGCAACGATTACTTGCAGTAGGTGTTCGTAAGTTTTTACCAGAATCTATATCCACTACCATCACTGAATTGTGTAATTTCTTCAAACAATTGTGCTCTAGGACACTGAACGTTTCTGATATGGAGAAAGCTAAGGATGACTTGATTGTTATTTTATGCAAGATGGAGTTGATTTTCCCTCTAGCATTCTTTGACATAATGATCCATCTGGTTTTGCACTTTCCTGATGAAGCAATATTTGGAGGACCTGTATTTATGAGGTGGATGTATCCTTTTGAAAGATACATGAAAAAATTAAAAAATTATGTCAAGAATAAAGCTGGTTCTGAAGGATCTATTGCAGATGGATATGTTGCAGATGAGGCTTTGACATTTTGTTCAATGTATTTCAAAGGTGTGGAAACAAAATTTAATCAGCCTGATCGTAACGAAGATGCACCGTATGTGAATCGACACCTCACAATGTTTCAATCTCAATGTCGTCCTCTTAGTAAGGGAATTCCCGTGCCCCTCGATGAAAATACTCGGAATAAAGTTGAGTTGTTCATATTGGATAATTCTCCAGAAACTGAAGTGTATTTAGAGTAAGTACATAATTAATATTCATTTTATTCTTTGTTCAATCTACTCTTTAATTAACAATATTGACATTGTTAATTGATTAACAGGGAACACCTAACTGAGGTGCAACAAAGAGATATGGCTGCCAATCATAAATTGATACATAAGAAAGAGTTTCGTTCATGGTTTCATAAGCAGGTAACTTGTACTTAGCAAATTGCATACTAAAAATTACATTCTCATTCTAATATATTTCTTTATTATTAGATATATGAGTTGCACCAGCTTGGGTCATTAGAGCATACTGATAAATTACTAGCTTTAGCATCTGGGTCAGATCTATTGGCTTACTCCTACCAAGCATGTATAGTGAACGGAGTTTGATTTGTCTCATACAATCTAGATCAGAATCGAATTTCACAAAATAGTGGAGTTTGTGTTGCTGGAACAGAAGGTTTTAACTATTACGGGCAACTTGAAGAAATACTTCAGCTGTCTTTTACTGGTTCTTATTCGGTGGTATTATTTCGATGTAAATGGTTCAATACAGATCCGGAAAAAAAAAAAAAAGAAAACCATCACGGTAAATAATATTACTAGTATCAATGTTAGCGGTGAATGGTATAAAGATGAAACGTTCATACTAGCTAGTCAAGCAAAACAAGTATTCTACATCGATGATCTCGTTAGAGGACGAGATTGGAAAGTTGTCCAAGAAGTGAATCATTGGCAAGTTTGGGACTTTCCAGATGCTTCAGATATGAATTCTGATGTTGATGTTGTACATGACACCAACTCATCGAATTTTGTTTTGACTGTGGATCTCGGAGAGTTGGTTGTTCAGCAATCTGATGTACCAGCGACTCAAGTCAACATGGCCCATCGACCTTCTTTAGTTGTTCAAGAAGATGATGGATTTATTAATGACAATGAAGATGATATGGCAGAAAGTGTAGAAGAAGCAGAAGATGAGGATGAATTAATTGTCGACCTTAGTGATGATAATACTGATGATGTGTGCCCGATAGATGTTGATGTAATTAGTGAGGATAATGACTATTCTACTTAGTTTTGTATCTAGTGTTCAATGTATTATACATATTGAGAAATAAAAAGTTCATTTCCAAATAGCATGTTTCAAATTACCTAATCAATTGAAATAATACTCAATAAATTAATTATAAATAATAATTAAATATTAAAATAGATAGGTTAAATTACTGTCGTGTTAGTAGATGTCAGCAGATGTGGCTAGAGCTCACAGTGGAGACGCTGGCGGTGATCCTCCACCGGATCCTACTCGGATCCCGACTACATGCGACTCAGGTAATTTTTTTGTTATTTTATTTACTCACATATGTTTATCATGTATATACTAATATTCTATGTGTTATTAATAAAAAAAATACAGGAATCCCAACTAAGAAAAAGGGTCGTGGCGCAGCTATTGGAAAAGATCTAGAGGAGAGGCGGCATAAAAATGGAAAACCACTGGAAGTAACGTTTTGCCCACGAACGTACAAGGTTGTTGGGGGCGAGCACGCTGCTTTTGTCCGCCTTGTGGGAACCCAAATTAAAACGAAAGTTCCCAGACATTACGGTTCATGGGAATTAGTGCCTAAACAATACAAGGATCAGGTCCTTGGCATAATTCAGGTAAAAATAGTATTAAATATATTTTTTAAAAATTTGTCTTTAATATAGTACATATATTATTAATATGTTTAATTTTCAATTTAGTACTATTATCAAATAGCGAGCCGCGATGATTTCTTAAAGTGTTTAGATGGTATCGATCGAGAGATGAAAGACCGATACCGTAATAGGAAAACACTAAGACACGAACACTTTGAGAAACACTACAATGGAACGGAGGATTGGGATAAGGTTCTAAACAACCCAACCAATGATGTTAGCAAGGAGGAGTGGAAGCAGATCTGTCAGTTATTTACAAGTCCACAATTCATTGCGCGCTCCGTAAAGAAAAAGGAAAATCAGAAGAAACAAAAGTATTCTACAACGCAGGGTACAAAATTGCTGGCAGCCGTCCGTTTTGAAAAAGTAAGAAAAAGATAAAATATTATAAAAATTATGTTCTTTTAAATTATATGTTCTCTAACATTTGGGTTATATTTTTTAGACGAACCCGGACCTCATTGAGTCATGGAAGGATTATCATTGGAAGAAAGCAACAAATGATTTCGTGAACGATGATGCTCGCCAAGATTATGTAAGTTTGAATTATATTTTTTAATATTAATAGAGTTATATTTAATGTTAGTGTCTAACATTTTTTGAAAACAGGAAAAACTGAAGGCTGATTTTGAGTAACAAACTCAGCAAACATCCATTGATGCTTCTAATAATGATAGTCCGTCATCAGTTGATCAGGTGGAGGTGTTACAAAAAGTATTAGGCCAAAGGCGTGGAAATGTGCGAGGAGTGGGCCGAAAATTGAAGGGGTCGGGGTCGGGGTCGGGGTCGGGGTCGGGGTCATCATCTACCCAACACTCTCACTTCAGCGAGTCTCAAGTTCCTCCTCATCATTCAATAAAATATATAGAAAAATTGGAGAATAATCTACAGAAATTGCCTGATAGTGACAATATTTCTAGGGCTTCCTCTTCTCAACCTCCAGCTCCAACTCATCCTTCTATGTACGGGGCAGCGCCGTCTCAACATATGGTACCTCCATATATGTACGGAGCAACACCTTATCCGTGTCCGATTCCACCGTCCTCCCAGCCATCGTATCCCTACATGTATGGAGCTAGATCGTCCACATTACCTCCCCAATATCCTTGGCCGATTCCGCCACCGCATCAATCACAACCACAGCCACTGCAACAACCACAACAAGAAGACAATAGGGAGGAGGACGATGCAGCTGATTTAGGAGACTAGGTTTATTTTATTATTAATTATTGTTAAATTTTATGAACATTATGAATATTTGCTATGTTAATGTATTATGAATATGTACAATTGTTATTTTAATAAACTAATTTGAATATTTAATATAATATTTTTATTTTTAATATATTTGTTTTCAATTATTTAAATTTTAAATAATAATTTCGATAAATAATTAATGAAAATTGTATTTAATTAATTAATTTTATTATTTTTTTTATAAATAAAATAGTGTCGCCCATGATAATATGCCATGTGCAACCATTTGGGGCGACATAGTATAGTATTAGGGGCGACTAATGGAGTATCAGGGGCGACATATCGACAAAAATAATTCAAACTTTTCAAATTTTTGAGGCGACATTTCAAGTTTTAGGGGCGACTGTGTCGCCACTGATATTTGAATATCAGGGGCGACCCTCGAGTCGCCCCTAATGTACCCTTCAGGGACATTTTTCCACGGGCGACTAATCAAGGGCGACTTTTCGGGTTATTAGGGGCGACATGCGTCGCCCCTAAAACTCATTTTTGTTGTAGTGAGTAGTAGTAGTTAGTAGTAGTTTGTAATATGTTAGTAGTTGTGAATTTTGGTTCAAGCCGGGACTTAGTTGGAAACTCATAGCAACAATTATGGATTCTATAAGTTTAACCTATAGTTTAGAAATATTAATTATAACATAAGGTTTGATTAATATTGTTGGTCTTAGAAATATTATTTATTATAACCTAAGGTTTAGATATAATTTATAAGAGCATGACACTTGTCATAATCATATTTATTAAGGATTTAAGTATTTTTGATGAATAGTTTAATTAAAAGAATGATCTAGAAGCTCTAGAACCTTCCAACAGCTGTTAGGATAACGTTTTGACTCAGTCAGAGCTGTTTAATCTATTCAAAATATGATGAAAAAGTGCAAATACTTATTTGATATATCAAAGTATGCCGATACATCGCAACTATAGGGGTCAATATATCGCTTACGTAAGATACATAAAACACATCGACTTTGGACGAACAAACGAACGGGGCTTGGGAATATGGGGGAGGTGATATATCGCCTATATGGGGCGATATATCAGCTCCAGCTCACATTTTTTTTGAAAGTTTGTCGTTTTAAATTTTAAATTAGCCTTAACCACTTAGACATGCCTTTGAACGATTTTGACTGAGTTCTGGGCGTCTGTTGAACAAAAATTCAAATCTTTTTCATTTTAAATTCATTTATTTATTCAAATTAAAAGGGGTTAGTTTCACTCTTTGAACTCCATAAATAGGACCTAGTACTCATCCATTTTCTTCATTCTTCAAGCATTGTTCAAAGCCTCCAAGTTGCTAAGATTACTATAGAGATAAACACTTGGGTTTTGGGTTAAAATCTTTTCCAATCTAAGTTTATTTTTTAAACTCTTGGGAAGTGAGATATAGTGTTATTTCGGTATCGAGGTATAGATCAAGTCATAAGAACATTCAAGGTATTCTTATCTTTAAGTTCAATTCTTCATGGTTCTTTAGTATTCTTTGTTTTCTTTCAGATCCTAACTCTTGTTTATGATTCTTGATTATGTATTTAAGTTTCTTGACACTTAAGGTTCTTTTCGGTAATTTTCTACTCGGATGGTTTAGTTTTCTTTTTCTTCTCTTATCTTCAGAAACTCACATTCTTACTGTTGGTTTTAGGAGTGTTCCAAATCCTGTTATTGTCTCCATATCCCGGTTTTTGGTAAGGAAAATAGGATAGATTTTATGTGTTTATATGTTTATGTGGTGATATGTTTTATGCTATAATATGTATATGTATAAATATGTTTTATAGTCCTTGGGCATATGACTTGCTTAGATAGCAAGCCCCAAGAATTTTTATCATTTTCATGGTTTAGAGTTATGATTTACCCTACCTCGATTAGTAGACAGAGGACCTAGATGGGTTATCATATAGATGACCTAGATGGTTTTTTACATGCCATGTTAATGAGTTAATGGCCATTAATATTGTAGTCCTATATGTTATATGTTTTTATAGTCATATGTTTTATAAGTATATGTATATGATATAGTCTTATGTTTATGATTTATGATATATGTTGTTAGTAGATTTTCCTTACTGAGCATTAGGCTCATTCCTTTATTTTTAGCTTGATGCAGAAAAATGAATATGGAAGGCGGAAAGATTCATGGCAGCTTGGCTTGTGTGTTGAGGATGAATGAATTGAATGAACTACGTAAACGATCGAGGATGGCGTTATTTTTAAGTCTTTTGAATTATTTTTTGATGTATTTCCGCAATTAGTATTTAATGTATTAAACAATTGGTACCCATACCATATTTTATATTTCATATTTTACTTTGTATATAGCACAATATTAATTTTGGGGTTTTAAATAAAGTTATGTTATTTCTTATGTATGTTTCCCAAAATAGTAGCTATGTCTAGTAGTTTTAATGGTCCAAGGTCTTAGAAATAGTTGGGTCGTTACAGTCGGTATCAGAGAAACAGTTCTTATGCATGAAGTTTTCCTTGGTACACACGCACAAGCTCCGAATCTAACCGCCAATGTAAGTGTTTATGTTTATTATGTTTATGTCAATGTTATTAGCTAACATTTTAGCCCTTATCTTTTTAGTTAAGAATGAATGGAGCCTTGACCTATGAGGATATCTGAGCCATTAAGGAATTGAAAAGGATTAAAGAGCCAAGGAATACAATAGGAGTGTTAGAAAGAATCACTCAGAGATTAATCTTATTCCACAAGGAGACAGTCCATCTTCAGACTACTAAGCAAATTTTGATGAGAGCTACAGAACAATATGTCTTAGTAATTAGCCTTTTTAAATATTTTCCATCTGTAATTTCAACATTAGAAGCAATATGGGAGACCATACTTTATGATGATGATTTACCGATAGCTATGAGATATTATTTTCTCATACATAGGTTCACCTCTAAGTTGGAATTTCAATTTACTAAGAGCAAAAGCACAAAATCTTTATGAATCTTCCCCAAGGAAATTTTGAGGCTCAATATAATGAGGATTATGAAGAAATAGATGATGATATGTTAGACGAAGGGTCAGATGTAGAAGATCCTGATTTTTAGATTCACCCTAGTTATGTTATTAGTTTATTTATTTATTTTGCATTTATGATTGTACTTAGTGAAAACCTTTTTCCAAATGAATTTTATTGTAATTTTTGAATGACATGTATGAGTTTGATTTTTTTTTACAATCATAATAAATAATAAATTTAATAAATAATGACTAAGTTCAGTGAGGGTGGATACAAATCAATGGACCAGGTTCTATATTGAGAGTTTAGGGGGCCATAGTAGTGGGAACGATTTTACTGATCCCAATCCTCCCTCAATATGGTTAACTTTGGAACAACGACGAGTTTCGTGCCTAAGAATTAAGTCATATAGGATGATTAGAAACAGACTTAGAAAATTATAAAGATTGTTGATTTTCTAAGTATAGAAACACACCCTAATTATAAAGAAGGCATACATAATTTTTTTCCATAAGAAATCATAACTAATAGGTCTGAGTTATGTTTGCTTAGACAAAGTCTTGCCTTAGAGCCTATTAGGGTAAGTTCTATCACGCTTGTTCTCGACTGTTAGAACTTTGCTGAAGATGTCGCTCAGAAGATCTGCACACACAGCCAGCAATGCCTCCAGCGCCACCCATGAGACTAGTGAAGTCCCTCCAGTTCGCAGAAGGGGAGCGCGTGCTACCAATGCTGCTGCTAACAGAAGTGCACTGCATCCTCCGGTTGACAACACCGATGAGATTGTTCGACTACAGCAATAAGTGGAAGAATTATTGCAGCAACAACGACAACAGGCACACACTCAGCCCCAGCCTTAGCCGTAACCACAGCCTTAGCCAGGGATCCAAGCACCCCAACAAGTAGGTCCTTATGGGGGATGGCCAATGGTGAACTATGCGCCCTACCCAACTCAGTACATAGAGCCAATCTACGAGCGATTTTGTATGCAACATGCTCCAAACTTTGAAGGGACAACCGACCCCTTCGAGGTGGAAGAATGGCTCAGAAATGTAGAGCCGATCCTAGCACACATGAACCTCGGCAACATGGATCGCATATCATGCGTTTCTTCTCTTCTGAAGAAGGATGCTAGAATATGGTGGGATTTAGTACAGCAGACTCATGATGTCGCCACCATGACATGGACTAGATTTGTGGATCTCTTTCACAAGAAGTACTACAACTAAGCAATCATTGCTATGAGGGTGGAAAAGTTCACCAGTCTTAAGTAGGGCAACTTAACGGTAGCAGAGTATGCTCGACAGTTCGACCGAATAGCCAAGTTTTGCCCAGAGTTGGTCCGGACTGATTTCCTGAGGGTCACCAAGTTCGTTAGAGGACTCAGACCAAAGATTGAGCTAGGAGTCAAGATAGAAACTCCTGGAACCACTTCTTACGCTGATGCTCTAGAAACAACTATAGAAGTGGAAAGGATTCAAGCAAATTTTAGTAAGGAGGAGGCCCGTAAGCTTGAACCTAAACAGCAGTGTAATGCCCCGGATTCCCTAATGCGGTTTAACGGCTGGATTAGTAGGCCGGGAGGGCCATAATTGCTTAATTGTGCTGTTAAACGTGTTTATGAATGTTTATGAGAATTATATTATAATATAATGTTAATTGTATGCATGTCGGTGATATATGTTGAGACCACATTATGATGTGGGTTTGTTCGAGCTGTTCGACATGAGACGATCGTAGATTATTGATTAGCGGTTTAATCACAACGGGTTTAAGTGCCGTGACTTGGTTTGAGTCTCGGGGTGATTTTGATGATTAGAGCGTTACCGGGAGATAAAGGGTAACGGGATGTGAATTATTGGTGTTTATGATTTTCCAGAATAACGGGAATTGGAGAGCGTTAATTATGATTAACGAGTTAGGAGGAAAGTACCAAAAATGCCCTTGGGAGTCTTTAGAAACCATTAATTGACCTAGGGGTAAAATGGTCATTTCACCCCTAGGATAGATATAACCTTTGTTGGCTGAAGAAAATGTTGGAAAACAGAGTATGTAAAAAGAGTCCTCCCGTACCTCTTTCTCTTCACTGTTCTTTGTGATTTCTGAACCAACTTTGAGGATTTTAGCTTGGGAAGCAAGCCTTGGGAGATTGGGAGTATGTTCCACTAGTGAAGGCCATCATAAGCCAAGCTTTGGGTAAGTTTCTAACCATAGTTTCTCTGGTTTTCTCTTTTTTGTTTTGTTTTGCAGCTGAAATGTTTAGGGTGAATTCATGGGTTTTGTTGGGAGTTTTGGCTAGGGTTCCCATGCTTGTGATGTTTGGGATGTGTTGGGATGGTTTTTGGGTTCATTTGGCATCAAGAATAGGCTTTGGAAGCTTGGGAATCGAGTTAGAATCGAAGGAGATGAAGAAGGTCGGTTCAGGGGTGTTCTGGGCTGGAGGTAGCGCTACAGCGCCCACCCTAGGGCGCTATAGCGCTCCTCAGGGAGGTTTCTGGCACTTGGGCGGTTATGAGTATAGCGCTGTAGCGCTAGGGGTTGAGCGCTGTAGCGCTACCCTGTTCCTTCCAAACCCCGTTTTGAGTGTTTTTAAGGGTTTTTGACTTGGGGTTTCAATCCTTAAGGCCCGGGATCGAA
Source organism: Humulus lupulus (assembly GCF_963169125.1). Lineage (NCBI taxonomy): Eukaryota > Viridiplantae > Streptophyta > Magnoliopsida > Rosales > Cannabaceae > Humulus > Humulus lupulus. Next base: position 98,708,902 of record NC_084800.1, read on the forward strand.
TCTACTCACCGTGTGGGCATGTTTCGAGGTCCCGGGGATGGTGCTTAGGTTAAGACCCTATTATTGTGGATTCTCATTAATGGAGGTTATAATTGGTTGTGATTAGGTAACCGCTAAGGAACTAAAAGACCGATCGTTCTCAGGGGTCGTCTTTACCATACTTCTCGCTCGAACTTGAGGTAAGAAAACAGTGTATGAATACAGTTGCACCCTATACAGGTATATGACATGCATGGTTTGATATTGAAGCATGTTGGTTGATATACGTGAACGTGGATTGCATACTAAATGCTAATGAATGATGATCACCTGTTTAAGACACTGACTAGTCAGGGACCGACTCTAAAGTCGATGATCACGCATTGAATGGCTCTATGGCATTAATGCGGGACCGGCCCTAAGGTCGATGAACTTATAAGCGCTTGCCTGGTCTACGACCAGATGACTATAGCCAAAGGTATATGACCCCGGTGACCGTTTGTCACGTGGCTAAGGGACGTTGTCCATAGTTTCGGCTCTAGAGTCGTGAGGAAGGTTATGTTGGTGATTAATCACCATGCACCTGTCCTGAACAAGTTTATGAAAGAATCACCTATCAGTTAAGCCCTGGTGACCCTATCGTCACATGGCTAGAAGGAGCGATGCTCATTATTGTGACTTTTGGCTATTGTCACCTATTTGTTGGACTGATAGTCCTGAGGGAATAAGTATGATTATTGTTGATATTATATCATGCTATATTGTGTTTTCTTGCTGGGCCTCGGCTCATGGGTGCTGTGTGGTGCAGGTAAAGGAAAGGAAAAGCTTGGCCAGCCTTGAGTGGAGAGCTTGGGCGATGTAATGTACATACAGGGCCGCTTGACTGCCACGGTCAAGGAGTTCTCAGAGGGACTAGGGGTTTACCCTATTTTTGCCGCTTAGGCCGGCGGGGATTGTATATATGAAACTGTAGCGACTCTTTTGTAATACGAACTACTTGTAAACATTTTAAAAGGCTCATGAGCAGTTTATTTACTTAATGAAATGTACCCTTTCCTTTTACTGGTTTTCCACCTTAACCAGATAATAACACTTAGATCACGTTTTTAGCCAAAGGACTCGGGTAGCGAGTCAAATTTCCGGTTCACCGTTCTCCGTAACTGTTCTGGGGTAGCCAGGGCGTTACAAGCAGAGTTAATCTCAAAATGGTCGGAACCACAACAACAACCATCAGCATAGCAACAATAATGGCCAGAAGAGAAAGCATCCTCAAAATAAGCAGTTCGACAATGATAAAAGAGCATGGACAAACAATGGAGGCAATAGGTCGGGTTATGTAGAATACCGCAGTGCTCCAAATGCCAAAAGAAACATCTTGGTGAGTGTCGTGCAAACACCAAGGGATGTTATAATTGTGGCCAAGGTGGTCATCGGAAGAGGGAATGTCCACAACTCAAGCAAGAAGAGAAAATGGGCAACAAGATGGTTCCTGCTAGTGTCTTTGCCTTGACCCAAGGAGAAGCTGAAGCCAATAACAAAGTAGTCACAGGTCAGATTCCTATCCTCGATAATATATGTTTAGTATTATTTTATTCGGAAGAAACAAACTCGTATATCTCGTTAGGAATGATAGAGAAATTATAAAAACCTTGTGAAAGATTTAGAGCTAGGTTTGTGACAGAATTCGGGCAAAGTAGTAGTAACGAACCAAAATTACGAATAAGGCTTAAAGGCCTTGATTAGTGTGTCGAAGGGCACAATTGGTAATTATGTGAATTACTGGTAAAATGCATGATTATGTGATATGTATGATCCTATGATTATTTGGATATGTGAGATGCATGTTTATGAGTATTAGATAAGCATGCGGGCCTGTTGACGCCATTTTTCGTCAATAGTGAATATAGAGCACGTAAACAATAAATAGTTATAGCCAGAAAAATACAATAAAACAAGTAGGATTTTTTACGTGGTTCAGCAGTTAACTCTGCCTAGTCCACGAGTCTTTGTTATTAGAACTTAAGATGATTTCTGGAAATTCTTCAAGAACGAATTCTCCAGAGTTTCTCTCAGGATCACAAAATTTCGGTCCTTTACAAAGGTACATGACTTCTCTATTTATAGAGGAAGTCTCAGAATACTATCCCACACGTCTCTGGGAAGTTATCCTTTACATTAATAAATTAAGTGGCTTTAAAAGCCTGTAACTCCTAGATACAAGGAAACGTCCCCTAAAGACCAGGGGGCGTATAACTGAATAATAAATATCCCTTTATTATAGGGAAGTTACAACAATAAATGTAGACTGCATCTCTCCAATTGACTCATTAAGATGTTTGAAGTTAGCAATCTACCTCGTTAGTGCTATGCCAGCCCAGGTCTCTTAGTGACTTTCGAGTAGTAATATTTTCCCGAGATCATGTGGTTTAGAGCTCATACTTATGTCAGGCTCGAAACTCCTAATCCGAGGCCACCCAAGAATAGACGTACCCCAATGTCTATCTTTCGAGCTTGTGAGGACTTCGAGGCTACCGTCTTCGAGGTTGCCACCTGTTTTGTAGGTTAGGTGCCTAGGTTGCGAACACGTATTCTAGACATTGCGAGCTCACACCTGACGAATCCAGCTTTCGAGATCACAATTCTCAAGGCTCGAAATCTGGGTGTAACATTTTTCCCCCTCAAAAGTATTTGTTTGAATCCTATGAGAAGGAAACTTTTGAACTACTTTTCTCGGGAACTGCATTGTAACACACATTCGAATATGGACACGTGCCAGCTGGGTATTAACCACGGAAGGTACTCGAGTGTCGTGGAAACCTGCCCAATATCGTTCACCTGCCACCTTTTCGGTGCCATCTTGTCATTTGTCCCTGACCGTCCAATTTTATAAGGATCCTGATCAATGGCCCGAATCAACCCCTTTTTTCCATTTCTGGTCGTCTATATATGAGGCTCTAGTCATCTTCCTCATTTTGTTTTTACGCCCATCAGAGGAAAAAAGAAAAGAGAAAGAGAAACCAGAGGATATCCCAGAAAGTTCTTGCTTTTTGCATGTTTTCCCAGCCAAAGAAACAAAAGACCGCCAGCTTGCTCGAGACCGTGGGATTATACTTGCAGCCTCTTCTTCAATCGACGATCCAATTCTTATGTAGAACAAACTCAAACATGGTCTCTTCTTTCTGGGTTTTCAAAATTTAAAAGACGTATCTTGCACACCAAGACATTAAGTACAAAATCTTGGTTTTAAAGAATGCACGATAACCAAGAATACCATTTTTGAGCAACTGCCACCTTTTTCCCTGATATTTCGGGATTCTCAAAAATTAGATCCACTTCCCTCCTTTTTTTTTCGTAGAATACACGTTCTGACCCTAAACCGGGTTTCTAGGATCGAGCTCGTTTCGTACCCAAGCACTTTCCGAGCTTTTCTTGCCAAGCTCGTAATTCTTGACTCCTTGCATGCATGGCCCTCACCATTTTTTCTTTCTCGCTAGATGTCACAGAATCTGGAAAAATGGTGCGGGTCGCTGCTTGCCATCTCGTACTTGCCAAAAACCCCGAGCCCAGAATCGCTGTTTTCTTGGAACCAACGTCTAATTTGTGAATACGATCTCGCGCGCGAACAGGAAGAAATTAGATCTCATTATCACCATCAAATCGTCGAGGTCATAGAAAATAAGAGAAGAATCCTTCGAGAGGGGCTTTATCCAGAATCTGGTTCAGGACCCAGACCGGTCCCCCTCAATCCTAGGTTAAAAGTGACAATCGCATACAACCCGGGAGAGCTTCAATTCTCACTGATGGGGGAGCCCTCTACCTCTCAGCCAAGGAGAGAATTTTTCGAGGCCGAGCACTACTGGAGTTTGGTTACCTCGCTAGGTCAGATAAACGATATCCTGGCCTTTCATGGTATAAGACTGTCAGGCTCGCTAAGGTGTTGAGCTCCTACCTCCCAAGAGTGAAGATGCCGTGCCGGAGGAGATGGAAATCCTGAAAACAAGTTGAGGTATGTGGCTTGGAGCCAGGAACATATGAAGGCCGGAGCGATACTTCCTTTGATGTCTTTCTTCAAGGACTTCACGGATTTTTTTGGGTTGGCCCCATTCCAGCTCAATACTAATTCAAGGACTTCACGGACTTCGTTGGGTTGGCCCCATTCTAGCTCAATACTAATTCGTTAGCTGGGGGCTTCGCGTTGGCCCTCTCCTTTGCTGCCTTTAGGTTTGCGTGGCCATCCTCCACACGAATGTATTTCTGCGCCCTCTCGTAGAAGTCATCTAAGTCGGTGACTTTCCTCTTCAGCATGTTGTCCCACAACTTGCTTGCTGGGCGCACCCCGGCTGTAATGGCCATTTTTAACTCTCGGGGGGTTAGGCTCCCCACTTTCACGGCCTCCATATTGAACCTGTGAATGTAGCTCTTCAGGCTCTCATTTTCCCCTTACTTCACGTTGGCCAGGCTGGTGCCTGGCATCATGTAGTCCCGCACGGCGTGGTGCTGTTGGAGGAATTCATCAGAAAACTGCTGCCAGGACCTGATGGACCCTGGCCTTAATCTTTTGAACCATTTGTAGGCGGGTCCTTTCAATGTGACGGCAAAGCAGTGGCATCTGACTCCACTACCAGTTCCTCTCAGTTTCATTAGGTCGTTAAATGCGTCCAGGTGGTACTTTGGATCCGTGCTTCCTTCGTAGGGGGTCATATTGGGTTCCTTAAAGTTGGCAGGGAGGCGGATGGCCTGAATCTCCCTCATGAAGGGTGACTCATGGTCGAACTCTTCCTCAAAAGCCTGACCGCCAGAGGCGGTGACGATCTTGCTTCGCAGGCTCCTCATTTCTATGTCTAGGTCCTGCTTCCTCTTGCTTAGAGAGTCCCTCAAAGCGGACGGGTTAAGATTCGCCTTTCCCTTGCCCTCTCGAGACGCCATAGGGGGCATGGTCCCTTTGCCCGCCCTCTTTTTATCGAGCTCCTCCCGTAAATCCGAGGATTCTCTTTTAGAGGTGACCTCGTCCTCGTTGCGAGGGGCAGCGTTGGCCCTTGGCTCTGGTTTCTGGGCCTGCTTCGGTGGTTCAGGATGTTCGTGTTGCTTTTCTCGGGGGGTGTTACTGGTAGAGTGTCGGGTCCTCCCATCATCTACTGGTACGGTGGTCTCCACCCCCCCCCCCCCCCAACCTTTCTCCTTCTTCTTAGGCAAGGTCACGCTTGACTTACCCTGCAATAGGTCAGTCACCACCTCTTGCATATTCTCCAGAGTGGTCTCCAACCTTTGGTTCTTACGGTGGAGCTCACGTATTTCTTCTTCATAGAATCGAGATTCCAACTCGAGCTCACGGAATGGACCCGGGGATGCTTATTGTGCCTACGCACAGAGGGGCCCGGGTCCTGCTGGCCGGAGTTCGGTACTTGGGGTGGTCTAGGGAGCGGGAACTGGTGCTCTTGGAGGACTCTCTACAGGAAGGACGCCCGGTGATGAGGCCTCTTTATCACCCTCGTGAACCTCAGGGTCCCTAGGGGGCTCCACCTCTCTGGGTGGAGGGGGATCCTTCATGGAGGCCTTCAGCTGGACTGCGTTAAGGTGGACCTCCACCTCTCGTGGCTCCCTGAGTTGCTTTGAACGTCTTGGCATTTCTTCTTGCTGGAAGTAATGGTAGAACAATGGCTTGGGAACTTAAATTCCCACAGACGGTGCCAAACTGTTGATGGTGAGAACTCGTCAACTAAGTTAAGTTGGAAAGAATTACAAGATAAATATTGTCAATATAAAAGCCTTAGAAATTTCAGTATCAACTCTAAGAACAATTGCAGAAGAACAATGGTCAAATCAGTTTTTCATTCACTATGGTGCACTTTCTACCGTAAATTTTCCAACCCCCCTTCACGTGGGATTAGAGTTCATTTTATAGGGGGCTCTAATGGCCCTGGGTACATGGTGGTCCAGTAGGTACACGAGTACACTAACAGGAGAGTGGCTCCAGGGGTAGTGGTGTCGGCTCTGGTATATGGTCAGAGTCCATGGGAGCACCTCACGTTTTGTACCCGATCATGACTCCCCCACTCGCTTTGTACGGATGTCAGAGATGTGATGGTGGTGTAGCCACTCTTCGTACTATTTCCAATCGCCACTACTTGTCGGGCACAGGTGTCAGGCCCGTCCCCTGATCTTAGCAAGCATGTACGTACCCCTTTTGAGGTACCTTGTTCGTACTCTTTTTGTCTCTTGTGGGACACCTCGACCACTGTCATTATGCACGCGGAGCCTTGGGACGAGATCCATTGGGGCGAGGTCGCCATATATGCGTAGCTCTTTGGGAGAGGCCCTCGCGATATGCCCCCCGCGAGGCTGCTAGGCGCGCCAAGGCGTTGCACTCGAGATGGTGTGCGTGGCCTAGGCATGGCCAAACCATGGCCTTGCGGGTTATACGGGCTCCCCCCCCCCCCCCCCAAGATGCCGAGATGGAGGTAGGGCCTCGCGCCTAGGCGCGTCCGAGCGAGGCCATGGTGATGCGCGCGCGAGGCAGGCTGCGCGCCCGGGGCAGGGTTGAGCGAGGCAGGGCCGAGCGCCTAGGCACGTCCTAGCGAGGCCGTGGTGATGCGTGCGTGTGAGGCGAACTGTTCCCCCGGGGCAGGGCCAAGCAAGGCAGGGCAGGGCCGAGCGAGGCGGGGCCTCGCGCCTAGGCGCGTCCGAGCGAAGCCGTGGTGATATGGCTGGGGCCTCATGCCCCACGAGTTGATGCGAGGCTGTTGCCAGTGGACGATGGCCTGAGCGTCCCGCAGCTCAGACACGCATTTAGGCCTTTATGGGACCTTAGCGCGCGTCTGGGATCTTTTACGAGCGTGGGATATTGAGCATCCACAACTGTTAATTTGCAAGAAGAAGTACGAAGTATTCAGAGACATGATTTCCTCAAGAAGGATGCAAGAAGAAATCTAGGTGTTGTGGAAGCACGTACAAGACAAAGCTCAAGAATGTGCTAAGTACAAGTGTGCACTTAAGACATTCGTAAGACAACAAGATTCGCAATGTCCCACGAACCATCAGATCAAGGAATTTCAGTAGAGTTGTTAGATAAGCTCAAAATTTCTTTTTGTGTGCACAAGATGTGGTTGTAGATGTTTTGTTGTGAACAGATTGGTTTTAAATGATTTGCTTTTACTTTTTTGGGTTGTGAACTTTAGTGAATGATGGATGTTTCAGGATATTTTTCGCTTTATGAATAAATGGAGATTAGTTGTTTGATGGATTTAAAAGTATGTTTTGGTTTCTGATTTGAAAGAGTTACACTAAAATACACTGTTGGTTTCAGGAACGAATTGAAACCATGGCTCCTAGGAGATCAGTACAAAGGAATGTTGTGGTGAATCGTAGTCGTGACGGCCAATGTGTTGTGGCCCAATACACGAGCTAACCACAATGGCAACCCTCCACCAGCTGATGGGGGAAATTGGCGCGAGGAAGATCCTCATATTGCCTACCAAAGGTTGGAGGCGCAGTTTATGGCCATGCAAGAAGGCATGAGGAAACAGGCTGAGGAGTTAAGAGAACTGAGACAGCTGAGGCAACAACAAGCTCAGCCAACATCATTTTTCGAAGATGTTCAACAGTCTTTAGCACTGATTGTAGCAATTCCTGAAGCTGGCAATCATCTGGAGCCATTGTATGAATGGTTCCAGAAGCAACATCCTCTAGTGTTTGAAGGGAGTGTTGATCCATGGAAGGCAGAACAATGGATGAGCATGATGGGGTCAATTCTAGACTTCATGCGAGTTAAAGGAAATGACAGGGTAGCCTGTGTAACTCACATGCTAAGGAACGATGCAAGAATCTGGTGGGAAGTGATTTCCTAGGCAAGCGACGTTACTGTAATGACTTGGGAATAATTTCAACAAGCTCTTAATGACAAGTAATACAATGCTGCAGCATGGGCGTCAAAGGTGGATGAATGTGCTACCTTGACTCAAGGGAATATGACGGTGACAGAGTACGCACTAAAGTTTGATAGACTTGCCAAGTTCGTAGTAGATTTAGTGCCAACCAATGCAACCAGAGTATACCGGTTCATTCAAGGCTTGAAGCCCATGATAGCTAGAGATGTGGAAATTGTATCATTAGGGGGAAACAATACATATGCTCAGGTTCTGGAAAGGGCCCTCATTATTGAGAGAATGGAAGACGGAATCTGGAAGGAAGGTGCTGCTAAAAGAGAGGAAAGAAAGAAAGCCTCCCAAGGTCATAACTCTAATGATCAGAAAAGGAAGGGAAATGACTAGGCAGGCTGTCAAGCCAGGATAAGAGGGCCAGAGATAATAAGGGAAAAAATCGCAATGGTAGCAAGGAATTTGTACGGTACCCAGAGTATGAAAAATGTAAGAAGCGCCACCAAGGGGAATGCTGGGAAAACGCGTGGTATGGTTGTGGTAAGGAAGGACACATCAAGAGGAACTACCCACAGAAGACTCGAGAAGGGGTTAAAGAGCAGCATAAGAGGGGCAATAATTTGGTTCCAGCACGTGTGTTCGCTCTCACCAAGCCTTAGGAAGAAGCAAGCACTTCTGTGGTCTCAGGTCAGATTTTTATCGCTTGAATTGATTGTCATGTTTTAATTTATTCTAGAGCCACTCATTCATTTGTTTCTAAGAGAATAGTGGATAGATTTAATAGACCTCATGAAATGCATGCTAAGGGGTTTGGGACCATGTTACCAACCGGGGATGTGGTAATATCTAGGAAATGGTTAAGAGCCTTGCCTTTGAGGGTAGATGGTAGGGAGCTATATGTAGACTTGATTAAGCTGGATGTGATTTACTTTGACGTAATCCTTGGGATGGATTGGCTGATGAAGTACATCGCTTCCATCGATTACAAGAAGAAAATGGTGGTGTTTAAGCCTCATGGAGAGGAGCATTTTTCGTTCATAGGGACAGCAACAGGACTACGAATTCCAATCATTTCAGCGTTAGAAGATGGGAAGATGCTACAATATGGATGCATGAGATTTTGGCTAGCATGGTTAATACAACAGAAACGGGGACGCGGAGACCAGAAGCGACAAGGATAGTACATGACTACTTGGATGTATTTCTAGAAGACTTATCAAGATTTCCACCACAATGAGAAATTAAGTTCACGATTGAGCTAGCACTGAAAACAGCGCCAATCTCGAAAGCACCTTATAGAATTGTTCCCGCTGAATTGAAGGAGTTAAAGGTTCAGTTGCAGGAACTACTTGACCTAGGTTTCATTAGGTCAAGTTACTCACCATGGAGAGCATCGGTGTTATTCATAAAGAAGAAGGACGGGTCAATGCGAGTGTGCATTGACTATAGGGAACTTAACATAGTCACCATCAAGAACAAATGCCCTTTGCCAAGGATAGACAATCTTTTTTATCAACTCCAAGGAAAGGCGGTGTTCTCAAAGATAGACCAGAGGTCAGGATACCAACAGTTAAGGGTGAAGGAAGGGGACATTTCGAAGAAAACATTCCATACTAGGTACGACCATTATGAAATTTTTGTGATTTCTTTTGGACTTACCAATGCCCCTGCGACATTTATGGATCTCATGAACAGAGTATTCAAGGACTACTTGGATAAGTTAGTGATAGTATTTATAGATGACATTCTAATCTATTGGCGAAGTAAAGAGGAACACGAAGAACATCTAAGAGTGACACTGCAAAGGTTGAGGGAGCATCAACTGTATGTGAAATTCAAGAAATGTGAATTTTGGCTAACTCAAGTGGCATTCTTAGGACACATTGTTAGTAAGGATGGTATTAACGTGGAACCAACCAAAGAATGCTTCTGAGGTGAGAAGTTTTCTTGGGTTGGCAGGGTATTACCGAAAATTCGTAGAAGGGTTTTCTAAGATTACTATGCCCTTGACAGAACTACCAGAAATGGTATCAAGTTCGTATGGACTAAGGATTGCGAACATAGTTTTCAAGAGCTTGAAGATAGACTTATCACGACACCTGTATTAAGTCTACCCACAGATAATGAGAAATTTGTGGTATATTGTGATGCGTCGAAGCAGGATTAAGGTGCGTATTGATGCAAGTGGAGAAGGTGATAGCATATGCATCTAGGTAGTTGAAAGAGTATGAACAATGCTACCAGACACACGAATTGGTGTTGGCAGCAGTAGTGTTGGCACTGAAGATATGACGACACTATCTTTATGGGGAGAAATGTGAAATTTACATGGATCATAAAAGTCTGAAATACTTCTTTACTCAAAATGAGTTAAACATGCGGCAACGACGATGGTTAGAATTATTCAAGGACTATGACTGTGAAATATTTTATCATTCGGGGAAGGCGAATGTGGTAGCCGACGCCCTAAGTCGTAGAAGCCAAGGGCAAGTAGTGGCTATAAGAGATATACCTGCCAAGTTGATGGAGGAAGTAGAATGAGCAGGTATAGAGTTTATCTTGGGGGTTTAGGAAACTTGACTCTACATTCAACTTTGTTAGATAGAATTACAGAAGGACAGGGTAAAGATCCTGTTGACGCGGTTCTTCGCCAACAGGTAATTAAGAAAAAAAGAGAAAGGGATTAGTGCTGAATAATGAACCGAAACAGATGAATGATCTTAAAATGGACTAATGACACGAAAACGTTTTTAGGTGGTTCAAAGGTTAAAATCCTTCTACTCCACCAGCCAATATTATTGCTATATTTCTGGTATTCCTTACAAGGTATTTCGTTACACAATAAAATCCAACCCTTTGCAACTCCCAGGATCTCCATATTTATAGGAGAGGGCACCTGGGAGTTGGTAAGGGGGGTCATCCCGTGACCTTCTTACCCATCATGTCACTTCTGTGACATTCATGATTAATTCCTAAAACCTGACAAATGAAGTGTGGTCTAATCAATAAGAAAAGGGGATAATGGTCCGCACGGCCCAACCTAGTCGTGGGTGCCTGAACACGCACATTCATGCTGCGTGTCAGAGAATTCAGGGATATATCAGACACGTGATGTCTGATATATGCACGTTTACATTGTGTGGTTGACTTTATAAAGGGTCACAGCTTCCAACTCCAGCTCGTGCCTCGAGCTGGATGCCTTCTTGACCTGCGGTCTTCATATTCCTAACTCGGCCCTTAAATAATCTTGATAAACATTTGGTTACCTCGAGCGAAAGAGGTAGGTCCTGACAACAGCAGCTCCAGCCACGTGGTATCCACATGGCTGATATAATTATGCCATATCTCAGCTCACTAATAGCCCGTGGAAAATTAGGGCGTACATCTGCCCCCCAAGCCTCTGCTCGTGGCACACGACGTCATCTGGGGCCACAGTGTGGGCTTTTAGGCTTCCCCATGGACTCTCCATATTTCACCTATTACGCAGGCGCCGAATACGTGGAGCATCGTGGTTGGTGACGGTACGTCTTCCAAGAACCGCATTAAATGGCCTAGCCTATACTCAGTCGTCGTTTCTCCTTTTGAGTGGAGAGCCTCGAATCCCACATCAGGGAAATCCAACGACCCTCCTCACATGGCCTTTCACGTATAGAAAAGGGATGGCCACCTTACGCATGGGCCACCTGTTTATTTGAATATTTTCTAACTTTCCCATCTTCTTCTCTCTTCTCACCCTCAAAAAACCCTCTATTTCTCCCGGTTACCATTCCCAGCATTCCAGAAGATCAGGTGGAAGGGTTCCTTTGAGGTTTTGGTACCAGTTATTCCATCGAGGCCCCAACCCAGATGACCCCTTCATCCCCCCCACAGGAAAACACTTCGTAAGTTTTCTGACTGTGCATGCTTTAAATTTTCTTTTCACTGTAGCCTAGGTAAATAGTTCCTGTAGCTGCATGCAATATTCTGTTGGTTTTTTTGTGGGTATGAAGGGTGTAGGTTTTTATTTTAGGGCATCGATTGTAGAAGAAAACCATTTAGGAACATGGCTCATAGGGTACGCTTTCTGGGGAAATCTTCTAGGTAGGATTTTTTGGTATGCTTGTTTAAAATATCCAGCATTTTGGGTGCAAAAACGGGTAGCTTAGGGGACACGCTTCACAGGTGGTTTTTCACTTCTTGCCTACTGAAACTTTCCTTCCAAGGCAAAAATATATCCTGACCCTCCTGACACACGAATTCCGAGTAATCGGGGATCCGTTGGGAGCACAGGCGCGTGTTCATAGAACCGCGTGGTCTCACTCTCCACGGGCTGAGATTACCTCAACCCGTGCAAAGGAAACACTTCTCTTCAGATTCTTTCTTGTGTTTAGGTCTCCCTTTCTAAAATTTCTTCTTTTGTTCGCTAGGCGACCTGATGGGACCCAAGAAGAATGCCCCTAAAAAGAATGCAGGCAGCTCGTCCTCCCAACAATCCAAAGGAAAGGAGGTGGTGATAGAATCCCCAATCCCCGCTTTCAGGCCGGCCGTGGAGCGGGAGCTCGAGGTGGCGGCCAATGCTTTCTTCAAGGCTGAGAAGATCATCTCGAAGATCACTGACCAGGGGAAAGTGAATAAAATATTCCTTTCCCGCAATATCGAGCTGGGGAGGGGCGCTCTGATCGCCTGACTTACCCTAGAAGGTGAGCGGAGCTGCGCGCCGCTCAACGAGGAATACGCGGCTTAGAGTGACAAGCACTTCAAGGCTGGGGCCTTCCTCCCGCTGGACCAATACTTCACTGACTTCCTCAACTATGTGAAGTTTGCTCCTTTCCAGCTCCCCCCCAACTCCTACCGTTTGTTGGCGGGGTTGAGATATCTGTTCCTAAAACAGGAATGGGAGGTCCCCACTCCAGCGGATATCTTATTTTTTTTTTGCCTCAAGGCCAGCCCGGAGCAGCGGGGGCGAGGCGAGGGGTTCTACTACCTGACCCGCTTTCCAAACACGGCTGCGGTTATCGAGCTGCCCAGCCACCCCAACGACTTCAAAGACCAGTTCTTTATGTCCAAGGGGTTTCGCAACTGCGAACTTCATTACTTCAACCGTCCTCGTAAGTACCTTTTACTCTTAGCTCGTAAGTTAAGTATTGATTAGCTCCTCTTTATCAGTTTCTGACTTAGACCAATTCTGCAGCCATTTTCACGAGGACAGACAAGTCTGTGATCCTCAGGAGTCAGTACGAGACATTGGTGGGTCTGCCTCCCAGTGAAAAGGACTATCGCCAACTCGTGACAGACAAGACGATGTTGGCATGCAAACTGATCTCTCCAGGCCAGACTTTGGCCCTGAGGAGACCCCGGGGGCTTCCCCCAGCTCGCGAGATGAGGCCCATTCCCGAGGAGGAGGTCGCGGGGGAAGGAGAGGACGAGGACGGGGAGGACGAGGTGCCCCTCGTAAGGACGAGGAGGAAGTGGGCGCTGGAGGTCGTCCAAGGAACGGACGAGGAGAGGATCCGGTCCGGAGCAGCCGTAGTTCCCTCTGGGCAAGGTAATCCTTACATGTTCAGGGGCTTAGTTAGGGCCACCGCCGATCCTCGGTTAGCTAGGTTTAATCCCAACCAGCCCATCCAACTCCATCGAAACGACCCAGACCTCAACGTAACCCTACTCCAGTGTATCGATCGGCTCATGCTGGATTACGAGAGTAGCCGCCCTAGGGGTACTGTAGTCGTAGATTAAACCTTAGCCTTTAGGTCGGCCTTCTTTGAGGAGTATGGGACTAATCTCCGTTCGTGGCCCTCTCTTCGGGAGGGTACTGTAGCTCCGGGTCTTAGGCAATATGTAGAAGAGTCTAGTCCCGAACCAGATTCGGACCCAGAACCTGTTCCAGCTCGCGAAGTCATTGTCTTAGATTCCCCCGCAGAAGCTCCGGGGCTGATTGTCGTGACCATAGATTCCTCTTCTTGCTCGGGGGGTAGGATCCCTTTCAATATATATATAATTGACTTCCGCTTTTTCCCTCTTATTTTTTGTTGTTCTTGCATAAATGCTTACTTGTATACTAATGTTGTCTTTGTTTTGCCAGAGGAGATGTCTCAGCCTGGGAACAAAGACCTGCGAGCTATGTTCACCAGAGGGAACTCTTCTGCTGGGGCCTCTGGGCCCAAAATGAAGAAGCTCCGGGTGGCGAAGAAAGCCGCTGGGACACCATCCAAGTCCCCTGTAAAGGGGAAAGACCAGACCCCAGCTGCCCAGGCCAAGGTACCTCCACCTCCTACAACGGTGGAGAAGATGCCACCGCCCCCTCCACGAGCTCCCCCCTTTGTTCGGGATATGGAGGCAGAGCTCAGGATTTTGGCAACCGCAGTCCCCGAGGTGCGCATTCCGGTGGACCCCCAGGCCTTGGAGAAAATTCCTGACGTCTTTCGGGGGACGGTGTACAAGACGGCGAGCTACATCGTCGACCACTACTACACCGCCACCGAAAGGGACCTACGGGCGATTGAAACAAGGAGCCTGGAGAGCGTGATGGAGTCTTCACTGGGAATGGCTCTAATGGTAAGCTAGCTTTACATTTTGTACTCTTTGGTTATCATGCATCGCACGTTCTCTCTTTTTTTTTCCTAAGGCAGTTGCCTCTTTGTTTTGTAGGATGCCTTGGCTCTTCACCGGAGCATATCCAGGTCCAAGGCTCGGCTCGAGGACATGAGGGGCGAGCATCAGGATGTTTTGGCCACCCTGAAGACTGCCCAAAAGCAGGAACAGTAGGCCAAGGATGCCTTGGTGGCCGCGCGGGCTGAGTTGGACGCATCCTGCCCCAAGCTGGAAGAGGCCGAGGCTAACAAGGCTGCCCTAGCCACTGTAACGGCCAAACTTGAGGAGGCCAGGGCTGCCCAGGCCGTGCTAGACTCTGCAAAAATCGAGGCCGAGGAGGCTAAGGCCGCCTTGTAAAAGGAGAAGGTGGCTTCCAACTCCGCCATGGAGGACATGCTATACCACTACTGGGTCTTCAACCCGGACGACGACTTCTCCTTCCTAGGATCGGATGTCTGGGAGTCCTTCCGGGAGGGGTTTAAAGCTCTTCTTCAGCAAGTGGTGCCCTCTGAGACTGGGGAGACCTCCACAGCAGATGAGCAGGAGGGCGAGACAGTGACCTCAACGGAGCAGCCCGGTGGAGCCTAGGGCCTTTCTTTTTCTTTTTCGAAGACATATATATATATTTTTTTGTAACTTTTGTATGAGGTTTTTTTTTACCTCGAGACAATTGGCTTTATCAATCTTTGCTTTTAATTGGTTTATATCCTTTTTCCTCTATGCACTTTGGTAATATTCTTAGTTTGTTTTTCTTTTTGTTGGTGCTATGATTGATACTCTTATATTTTTCTAGGAAAAACATATTAACCAATCTTGACCCGACTTCTAAGATAAGTCCTGGTTGCTCCTTGGACATTGTCTTGAAAACTTTGTTCGTATTAATTCTTGATATAATATCTCGTGCTCTTTAAGAAAAACAACGATCAATCAACTTGAATTAACTTCTAAGTTTTAGGACCTGGTTATGTCCAGGACCTTAGTTTGAAAACTTAGTTCGCGTTAATTTTTATCAATATCTCGTGCTTTTTAAGAAAAACATCGATCAATCAATTTGAATTAACTTCTAAGTTTTAGGACCTGGTTATGTCCAGGAGGTTAGTTTGAAAACTTAGTTCATGTTAATTCTTGACTAATATCTTGTGCTTTTTAAGAAAAACACCAATTAATCAATTTGAATCAACTTCTAAGTTTTGAGCCGACCTGGTTACCTCCAGGATAGGACTTAGTTCGCGTTAATCCTTTATCAATATCTCGTGTTTTTTAAGAAAAACATCGATCAATCGATTTGAATCAACTTCTAAGCCTTTAAGGCGACCTGGTTATATCCAGGCACCATATACCCCCCAAGTAACTAGGAAAGGGTCTTTAGTGGTTACTTGAGATTACATCCGCAAATATACCCAATAATAACCAAAGATTTAATTCTCATTGCTTAACAAAAAAAAGGTGGCTTTTAAGCCTTACAAGGGTGCTAATGATCATATTCCTTCAAATGGATGGCGTTCCAAGTTCGCGGGATTGCCTCTCCATTGAGCCCAGCTAATTTGTAAGTTCCTCCCTTTATGACCTCGGTGATTTGATATGGCCCTTACCAATTTGATCCCAATACTCCATCTTTGGGATCCTTACCGGGCAAGAAGACTCTCCTGAGGACCAGGTCGCCAATGCTAAAGGCACATTTTTTGACCTTTGATTTGAAATAACGAGTGATTTTTTGCTGGTAATGCGCGAGCTGAAGCTGCAAATCTTCTCGTCTTTCATCAATTAGGTCGAGGGACGCGAAAAGTAGTTCGTGGTTGCGGTCCTGGTCATATGCCTGGACTCTATGCGAAGATACCTTAATCTCGACAGGGAGGACTGCCTCACTCCCAAAAGTCAGGGAGAAAGGAGTATGACCCGTAGGAGTCCGATGCGAGGTCCGGTATGCCCACAGAACCTAGGGTAGCTGTTCTGGCCAGAGCCCCTTGGGTTCTTCTAGTCTCTTCTTAAGGCTCGCCTTTAGCGTCTTATTGACAGCCTTGACCTAGCCATTTTCCTGGGCATAGGCCACAGATGAGAAGTTTTTCACAATTCCCTACCTTTCACAAAATTCGATGAAGAGGTCGCTGTCGAACTGAGTCCCATTGTCAGATACGATTTTCTTTGGCAGCCCGAACCGGCAGATAATGCTCTTGACCACGAAGTCGAGGACTTTCTTGGAAGTGATTGTTGCCAAAGGTTCTACCTCAGACCACTTTGTAAAGTAGTTGATAGCCACCACGGCGTAGCGGACTCCGCCCTTTCCAGTAGGGAGGGCGCCAACCAAGTCAATTCCCCAGACCGCAAATGGCCATGGGGATGAGATCATCTTCAGCTCGACTGGGGGAGCTCAGGCAACTGTGGCGAATCGCTGGCACTTGTCACATTTCTTGACATACGAGATCGAGTCCTTTGATAGAGTGGGCCAGTAATACCCTTACCTTAAGACTTTTAGGGCCAAGCTTTGCCCCCCATTGTGGTCCCCGCAAAAACCCTCGTGCACTTCCTGCAAGATGGCCTTTGCCTCGCCTGGCAGAACACATCGTAAGAGGGGTAGGGAATGCCCATGTCGGTACAGCACCCCATCTACCATCGTATACCTTGGAGCCTGGTACAGTACCCGTCGTGCGTCATTACGCCCCTCGGGTAACTTTCCTTTGCTAAGGTACTCGAGGATAGGGGTCATCCAGGTCGGTCTAGCATCGATCATCTCGACCTCCACCCCAACCTCTTCTATACTTGGTTTCTCCAGGAACTCTACCGGTACAAACCCCAAAGCCTCCGTCTCCCCAGAGGTAGCGAGATTGGCGAGGGCGTCTGCGTTAGCGTTCTGCTCTCAAGGTATCTGCTCGATTGAGCCTCGTTCAAATGCGGACAGTTCAAATTTTACCTTGTCCAGGTAAGCAGCCATCTTGGCTCCCTATGCTTGATATTCACCTAGCACCTGGTTTACCACAAGCTGGGAATCGCTGAAGCACTGAACGGAGCTGGCCTTCAGCTCCTGGCCTACCCTTAGCCCGGCCAGCAAAGCTTCGTATTCGGCCTCGTTGTTGGAGGCCTTGAATTCGAATCTCAGCGCCGAGTGGAATCTATGCCCTTCTGGGGATATCAAAATGATTCCAGCCCCAGAGCCGTTCTCATTAGATGAGCCATCCAAGAAAATCTTCCATGACGCCTGGGTCGAGGTGACCTAGGGTGACCCTTCCACAGGATCCTCCCTGAATCCTATACACTCTGCCACAAAATTGGCCAGGGCCTGACTCTTTATGGCAGTTCGGCGGGTGTACAAAATCTCGAACTGACTGAGTTCAATAGCCCATTTCAACAGGCGCCCCGATGCTTCAGGTTTTTGCAAAACCTGCCTTAAAGGTTGATCGGTCATGACGTGTATTGAGTGGGACTGGAAATACGACCTGAGCTTTCGGGAGGTCGTGATAAGACAGAACGCCAATTTTTCCATCAACGGGTATCGGGATTTGTCCCCGAGAAGTCTCTTGCTGATGTAGTAGACCGGTTTTTGAACTCGGTCTTCTTCATGGACCAATACGGCACTAGCTGCATCTTCTGTGACAGCTAGGTAAAGGAAAAGAGGCTCTCCTGCGTTTGGTTTGAAAAATACGGGCGGCTCGGCCAAATGTGACTTTAGGTCGAGGAAAGCACTCTCGCACTCCTCTTTCCATTCGTACTTCTTATTTCCTCAGAGCAGGTTGTAGAATGGCAGGCACTTGTCAGTGGATTTTGAAATAAACCGATTAAGGGCTGCCACCCTTCTTGTCAGGCCTTGAACGTCCTTACGCGACCTGGGTGAGGGAAGCTCGAGCAATGACCTGATCTTATAGGGGTTCGCCTCGATTCCTCTAGTGTTGACAATGAAACCCAGGAATTTTCCAGACGCGACCCCGAAAGTGCACTTCTGAGGGTTAAGCCTCATTCCATATTCTCTTAGTATCTTGAAGCATTCTTCCAGGTCGGAAACATGGTTATCGGTAGTTTTTGACTTGACCAGCATGTCATCAACGTACACTTCCATGTTCTTCCCGATCTGGTTGGCAAACATTCTATTCACTAATCTCTGGTATGTAGCACCGGCGTTTTTGAGTCCGAACGGCATGACCTTGTAACAATAGACGTTAGTTGAGGTCATGAAGCTGGTGTGCTCCTGGTCCGCCGGGTTCATGGCAATCTGATTATAGCCTGAGTACGCATCCATAAAGGACATGAGCTTGTGCCCCGCCGTGGCGTCCACCAATTGGTCGATCCTTCCCAAGGGAAAACAATCTTTGGGGCAGGCTTTATTCAGATCGGAGAAGTCGATGCAGGTCCGCCATTTCCCGTTGGGCTTCGGGACCAGCACAAGATTGGCGACCCAAACCGAAAACTTGGCTTCACGGATAAAGCCGCATTTCTTGAGCCGGCTACTTCTTCTTCTAAGGCCTTAGCCCGAGTTGTTCCCAGGCACCTCTGTTTCTGGGACTTTGCAGGAACGCTCTTATCCAAATGAAGGGTGTGCATGATGACATTTGGACTGATTCCCACCATGTCCTCGTGTGATCATGCGAACACATCCAGGTTCTCCTGCAAAAATCTAGTCAGCTCCGCCTTCCTCTTGCCGCAGAGGTTTTTCCCGAGCTTAACCATCCGTGAAGGATTTTATGGATCGATATTTACTTCCTCGAGCTCTTCAATAGCTTGGAGCTCGAACTTGTCCTCGCCTATTCAGGGGTCAATATCCTCACTTAAGATGATACTTTCCCCTTCGGCGCTCTGAGGTTTTTCAATCTCAGGATTAGTCAAAGGTTCCTAAGATTCCTCTTCTCCAACTTGGACGACCATTGTTAGCTGCCCGAGTTTCGATTTTCCCTTCATGGAAATGTTGTAGCATTCCCTAGTAGCAAGCTGATCACCACGGATCATGCATATCCCTGTGGAAGAAGGGAATTTCAGCGCAAGGTGGCGGACAGAGGTGATGGCTTCAAAAGCTATAAGTGTAGGTCGACCCAAAATGGCATTGTATGAGGCGGGACAGTCGATGACCACGAACTCAAGGAGTTTTGAGACTGTCCGAGGTCCTTCTCCTAAGGTGATCACCAGCTCGATCGTCCCTATAGCCGCTGATCCTTCTCCCGAGAAACCATAAAGCATCATGGAGGTCGCCTTCAGCTCGGCGACAGCCAAACCCATCTTCTCCAGCGTGGACCGGAACAGAAGGTTTATCGAGCTCCCATTATCGATCAGCACTCTCCTAACCCTCCGATTAGCGAGCTGAACGGCTATGACCAGAGGATCGTTGTGAGGGAACTGAACATGGCTGGCATCTTCTTCAGTAAAAATGATTGGTTGCCTTTCCAATCGCTGCTGCTTTGGCACGTGTTGCTCGGGGATGAACTCTACTCCATTATGAGCCTTGAGTTCGTCGACGTACCTCTTTTGGGAACCTCTGCTCGTGCCATCCAAATGAGGACCTCCAGAGATTGTGGATATCTCTCCCTCTATCACTGGAGGAGGGACGTCTTGTTCTACCCGGGACCCGGGCTGACTGACCGAGACTTCTAGAGCAGGTCGGCTTGCTGGAACCCTGTTCCGCGGATACTGAGCCAAGGGGCCGGCTCTGATGAAAGTCTCGATCTCATTTTTCAGGTGTCTACAATCGTCGGTATTGTGGCCAATGTTGTTGTGGAAACGGCAAAACTTGGAGGGGTCTCGCTTCCCATTCTGGTGCTTTAATGGCTTCGGCTTCTTCCAAGGGAGGCGAGCAGAGGTTGCTAGGAAGATGTTCTCCCTAGAGTGGGTGAGCTCCGTATAAGTCGCGTAGACCAGTTTAAATTTTTCTACAGACTTATTCTTCTTTGGGCCGTGCTGGTTGCCCTCGCTGTTCTCATTTCTCTTGCCACCACCGAACTGGTTATTCTGTGTAACGTTCTGGGTCGCTGTCACGACCTCCGTTCCCACTCCAGCGGGCTGCTCAGGGACCTGGCTAGTTCCTGCAGCTGAGGCTTGGGCCTCCTCCAAGTTGATCCACCCTGGGCCCTATTTAGGAATTCGTTCACTGAGTTGACTCCCTTCCTTTGTATTTCATTCTAGAGTCCCCCTCCGATGAGGATTCCAGTCCTCAAAGACATGAGCTTGGAGCTGTCATCTGCGTCTCTGGCCCGAGCGGCGACGTTCGCAAACCTGCTCAGGTAAGCCTTCAGAGGCTCGTCGGGTTGTTGCCTCACGTTAGCCAAGGAGTCGGCCTTGATAAGGGCAGCCTATGAGGCTCGGAATGCTCTTTTGAAGTCAGCCGAGAAATTTTTCTAGGAGCTGATTGACTGCTTCTTGCTTTGTTTGAACCACTGTCTGGCCGGCCTAGTCTGTGTGGAGGGAAATATCAAACACCTCAGCTCGGGGCCAATGTTGTGGGCCATCATCAGGGTATTGAACATACCCAGATGATCTGACGGATCTCCATCTCCTATCTTGAGAAGAGCTCAAGCTCAAACCGGGCGGGTATGCCGTTGCGGTTATACTCGAGGCGAAGAGTTCAAGCTCGTCCGCCGAATCATATTTGTCTTTTTCTTTTTCCGACAGGAGCTTCCTCATTAACTTGCGGGCCTTGCGCAAGGCCCCGCTCAGATCGCCAACTTGCGGGCCTTGCACCTGGCGATCTAAGCGGGGCGCAGGACGGCTGGCCGGGATGGGCTGTCGCTGTGAGCCCTCCCCGGATCTCCTTCTAGAATTCCCTCGAGCCCTCCTGGGCGCACTCGAGGATGGCTGTGAGCTGGTAGTTGAAGTTCGGACCGAGCGGCTATACTGTTGCTCAACCCTGGGCTGTTCTTCGAGGATTGCCTCTCGGTGGTGCGATGAGGGAGTAGAGTTGGATGTCGGAGGTTTGGCCGAGCGGCTAGGCCTGGACCGATTACCCCGGCGGGACTTATGAGTCTCGCCTTGCCTCTTTCCGACGTTAGCGTCGGTTGTAAGAGGGGGTAGTCGGGCCAACACCTCCTTAATCTACTGACTAGCTTTCGCCAGCTGACTCCTCAGCTGAGCATTCTCCATCTCTACCATCGTGTAAAAGTTTGGGTTTGGATTAGGTGGCCAGGGTGCCGAACTTCCAGTGTCATCCTGGCCTATTGGCTGCTTGCCCGGCCGCTGCTGAACTTCAAGGTTTTGCTCATCTGAGATGGCGGCATGATGGGCATCCTACCCATCATTTTGTTCTGCCTCGTTACCGTGTCTTGATCGAGTGGTCACCATAGTTGGATATTTGCGATAGCACCAATCTAACAAGCTCTCAACAAAAGCACCAATCTAACAAGCTCTCAACGAAAGCACCAAACTGTTGACGTGGTTCTTTGCCAACAGGTAATTAAGAAAAAAAGAGAAAGGGATTAGTGCTGAATAATGAACCGAAAAAGATGAATGATCTTAAAATGGACTGATGACACGAATACATTTTTAGGTGGTTCAAAGGAGAAAATCCATCTACTCTACCAGCCAATATTATTGCTATATTTATGGTATTCCTTACAAGGTATTTCGTTACACAATAGAATCCAACCCTTTGCAACTCCCAAGATCTCCATATTTATAGGAGAGGGCACCTGGGAGTTGGTAAGGGGGGTCATCCCGTGACCTTCTTACCCATCATGTCACTTCTGTGACATTCATGATTAATTCCTAAAACCTGACAAATGAAGTGTGGTCTAATCAATAAGAAAGGGGGGTAATGGGCCGCACAGCCCAACCTAGTCGTGGGTGCCTGAACATGCACATTCATGCTGCGTGTCAGAGAATTCAGGGATATATCAGACACGTGATGTCTGATATATGCACGTTTACATTGTGTGGTTGACTTTATAAAGGTTCACAGCTTCCAACTCCAGCTCGTGCCTCGAGCTGGATGCCTTCTTGACCTGCGGTCTTCATATTCCTAACTTGGCCCTTAAATAATCTTGATAAACCTTTGGTTACCTCGAGCTAAAGAGGTAGGACCTGACAACAGCAGCTCCGACCACGTGGTATCCACGTGGCTGATATAATTATGCCATATCTCAACTCGCTAATAACCCGTGGAAAATTAGGGCGTACAGATCCGCAAATACAAAAGAATAAACAAAGAATTCAAGATGGAAGTAACAAAGATTTTAATCTCAGTAATTGTGGAACAATGAGATATAAGGGTCACATATGTGTGCCAGCTGATTTAAAAATTAAGAAGGAGATTCTTGATGACGTGCATACTACTCCTAATTATCTACACCCAGGGATTATGAAGATGTACCAAGATTTGAAGATGCTATATTGGTGGCTTGGAATGAAGAAGGACGTAGTGGAGTATGTCACAAGGTGGCTCATGTGCCAGCAAGTTAAAGCAAAGCACCAAAGACCATCTGGTTTGTTACAACCGTTAAACATTCTAGAATGGAAATGGGAAGAGATTGCTATGGAATTTGTGGTGGGGTTACCTAAGACCACCAAGGAACATGATTCAGTCTGGGTTATTGTTGATAGGTTCATAAAATCGGCACACTTTTTACCTGTCAGAACACTATTCACAGCAGAACAATATGCAAAGCTTTATGTGCAAGATATTGTGAGACTTCATGGTGTACCAAAGTCAATCATTTCGGATAGAGACCCGAAATTCAAGTGTAAAATCTGGGAAGGATTATAGAAAGTGATGGGTACCAAGTTGAAATTCAGTACAACATTCCACCCTCAGACATATGGGAAGACAGAAAGAACAATACATATTCTAGAACACATGCTTAGAGCACGCTTGTTGGATTTCGGTGGATCATGGAACAAGTACCTTCCACTGATAGAGTTCTCGCATAATAATAGTTATCAGTCGACTATTGGAGTAGCACAATATGAGATGCTCTACGGAAGAAAATGTAGGTCGCCAATTCATTGGGATGAGATGGGTGAAAGTAAGTATTTAGGCCCGGAGGCAGTACGAGAAACGAATGAAGCTATTGCCAAGATAAGAGTGCACATGATTGCCTCACAGGATAGACAAAAGAGATATGCTGATCCTAAGCGTAAACACGTTGAGTTCCAAGTGGGAAATCATGTATTCCTACGTGTTTTGCCTATGAAAGGAATTAAGAGATTTGGCAAGATAGGAAAGTTAAGTCCTCAATTTTTTGGACCATTCAAGATTTTAGAGAGAATTGGGGAAGTGGCTTATAGGTTAGCCATGCCTCCAGCTTTGAAAAGAGTGTACAACATTTTTCATGTGTCCATGTTACGCAAGTATGTTTCAGACTTGTCTCACATTGTTAGTTATGAGGCGTTGGATATGCAACCGGACCTATCATATGAAGAGAAGTCGGTAAAGATTCTTGATAAGAATGAAAAAAACATCAAGGAATAAGACAATTGGGTTAGTCAAGGTCTTTGGGAAATGGTTCTACCGAATACGCAATGTGGGATTTGGGAACCGATATGATGGAACAATACCCAGAGTTGTTTAGGTAAATTTTGAGGATGAAATTTCTTTTCAGGAGGGGATAGTTGTAATATCCACTTTTACTAGTAGGGTTGTTATGGTAAATAGTACGAAATTATGTGTTTAACTATATGAATTGTGATATGCATGATTTTTGGTGTATGCTTATTTATATGTTCTATCAAGCAATCCACACACACTAATTTCTTAAAGTGTTAGGGACCAAAGTGTAATGGAAGTTGTGTTTTAGGGGGTCCAAGTAGAATTATGGGTTTTATGATAGAAAGCGTAATTATGAAAAATTAAAGCTATTAGTTTTGGATGGAAATTACAATAAGGCTCTTATTAAGAGATTATTAAGAATAAATTAGAGGTTGAGGATAGAAATGTAATTTGTTTTTTCCTGAATTAAGTCAAATTATATAAATCAAATAATAAGTAAAATAGGTTTAGAAGTCGTATCTTTTCAGACTCTGGTTTTTTGCGATAGACTAAATGGGAGACAGACCAAGAACAATCTCTCTCATTCTTGATCTGAGTTTTTTTTGAAAGCTTGAGGCTGAAGGAGATCACCAATCTGGGCTATTGATAGGCTAGGAATCTCATAGGTGGCAAAGAACTGAGTTCTTGTGGCTGGATTTCGATCTGTAAATATTCAAACTTTTATTGCTTAAAGTTTTGTCAGATTAGGTTTGAAATAAACTGGGTTATTAATTATGTTAGATAGAAACTATAGGTTGTTTTCATGTTTAGAATTGAGTCTATACCAGTTATTGAGGTTAGAAACATGTTAAGACTGATTTGATAGTGGTTCAAGGTCAGATTTTAAGATTTGGGTTCGATTTTCAGGTTTAGAAATCGCAACTGCGATCTCTGAAAGTTTAACGCAACTGCGACCAGGCCTGGCGCAACCGCGCTACTTGTCTAGTTTTGCCTTGCACTCTGTGAGTGCGATCGCGCCCATGCACTGGCGTGACCACACCAGGTGCCCAGAAATGTGTTTTTTTGAGGAATATATGTACCTTTTAGATATAAGTTTGTAATTTTTGGGACTTTATCCAGAGGGATTTTAAGATGTTCTCAAGGAAAATAGGTGATGAATTAGTTTTAAAAGGAATATTAGTGGGTCTAATTATGGTTTTTCTTGGTTGAGGATTTTAAATCTTTGATGTTATATGTTATGTTTAGGCTCGTCGATGATACTTGAAGAGACACATTAGGGTGTGTGGATCGCTGCTGCTTTTGAGGTAAGAAGACTGGACACCTGCACACAAGGTGTATGCTTGACGTGCTCTATGGTAGAAACTATTTTATGTGAGATATATTTATATTATTGTAAGATTGTGTTAGTGAATGTTTATGTTTAATGAGCTTATATGAAACTATGGCTATGTGTTGTGTATGTGTATGTGATAACTGTTGGCATGCTTACGTTTAAAATGCATGTCTACGTTACAAAAATGCATGCTTATGATACGTTGAAATTTCATGCTTACGTTATACGATACTTGTCCAACTAAACTTGGACTACGTCTTTTCATGAGTTGTGATTTATGTTATATTATTGTTACTGTCATTGATTTGAATTCCCGATTAAGGTTATGGGGTTGTGTCCTACACAACTCTCCTTGTTGGGCTATGACTCATGGGTACTATGTCCTGCAGGTAAAGGGAAAGATGTGGTTACTACACAATAAGTTTGAGAACTTGGTGGAGAGCGAACATGTCAAGGATTTAACGATCATGGGGATCGAGCCTACATTGGAAATTTACTAAATATTTTTCAAGAATGATATTTTAGTTTTATAGATTGGATTTTAAGTTGTTTATTTTATTTTATTTATGAAAACTACGAAACTCTAAAATTTCATTCTTTGAAATGTTTAAGTTGTGTTTATGATTGATTATATAAATAAAAGAGTACTTTTTTTAAACCTTAACTATGGTAAATGTTAAATTAACGCTTCAAGATATTGGGACGTTACATTTTAAATTGTGTCATTTGGGTCCAAAGTGATGTATGAATATATCTAAGGGTCCCCAAAAAGTTTGGTAACATTTGGAGCATTTTTTGGACATTAGGAGGGGTCCAAAACCAGAGAAGTGGTGATATGTCGCCACTTAGGGTTTCAAAAAACCCTAGCAAATGATGCATTGCCTGCATGGAGGTGATGTATCGTCTGGTAGGCGATACATCGCCTGCAAGCAGGCAACACATCGCCTACTAAGAGTCCGTACAAATTATTTCACTTTCGAAAAAAAAAAATGAAGGGAACATAGTCAAAATGAGGCTAGAAGATCCTAGTTAGCCACAAAATCATCAATTAAGCTTATTCTTACACACTTAAGATGATACATCAAATCTACATTAAAATTTGAGATAAATGCACCAATTCAAGATTAAAAAAAAAGACATGAATGACTACATAAAATTTGCACTCATCACTTAGCCTAACTAGGCCTATTTATACTCTTTGTATCACTTTAATGAGTGAGGAGAAATTACTTATCTCTCTCTATTTCCTCAATATGCTTATCGATCGTTTACTTTTCTTATGTAGTGTATTAATTGGCAAGAAAAGTTGTATGAACGATCATAGTTAAAATAACTAGTCTTTCTTAACATTATTTTTTCTTGGACGATCAATTAATTTATAAATATGTTTATATATCGGGTTTGTTTTAATTTAAATTTTTTTGTCATTAAAATTAGGGTTTTTACTTTTTTGGATCATGTGTTGTCTCCTATTACCTATTTTGACTCTATGTTTTGACAAATTACTTTTTAAATCTTATGTTTTGTAAAATAGTTCAAATATAACCCTAATAATTTTTTGAACTAAAATTACAAATAATTCACCAAACTAACATTCAGAACAAAAACACGTTCATTTTGCATAACTATTGTGTTGTCATATTCAATTTTTTCTTCATCTAAATTGGATTTAGGGGTCTATTTGAATCATTTTACAAAATACACAAGGTTTCAAAAATAATTTATCATATTACATAGTCCAAACAAATAATAGTACAAAAAAAATAGAGTCAAATATAAACCCTTAAAATTATATTAAGAATAATAATGAGTAGGGTATACATAGTGTCTACCTGCTATTTTGCGATCTTTACCTTATCAAAAAATTCTACCCTATTATTTTATAATTGAAATAGTACATGGATTACCTACCTTAATTAATGAGTATAAAATAAAATTATAATTATCAAAGTCAAAATTCAAATTTAAATTATATCAAAGTGTCAAAATCAAAATTCATATCTAAATTCATAATTACAGATGCTAAGTCCAAATAATTATATGATAGCAAATAAAAATAAAAATACATAATAATTTTATCAAAATTCCTGTCCATACAAAATGTCAATATACTAATCCTCAACTTTGCAAGCTTTAAAAGTTGCTCTCGAAGTCTCTCTCCAATAGAAAGAATGGCCATGAAGTTAAAAATGGTAGTTACTATATATAGCACAAAAGTCATCCAAATTAAAGTAGATGATGACCTTACTAGCTACTTGGGCTATTCTAAAAATACTACTTGGGCTCAAATCCTTATAGCTTACAATGTTTTACTTTGTGGACAACACTCAGAACACACGCATATGTATATAAATAAGTAAATATATATTATATATAAATTATAATGGCCATGTTTAAAAAAACTTATCCAGCTTGAACATAGGCAAATTCCACATATTAAGAAATCATGATGAATGGAAATGATCAAATTAATGAGCAAAAAAGACAAGAATAATAACCTTAAAATCAACATTATAATGCAAGTAGCTTGAAAATCACCATTATTGATATTCATCAAGTGGCAACAATTACGACCCAAGAAAGTATTAGCCAGCGCATTGGTGACTCAACTGGTGGCTGGATCTAATATTGCTCTTATGGAATAAGTAAAGAAAGGATTGTACTGATTAACTGGCTTTGATAATTTATTAGTACTTTAACAAAGCTCACTTTTATGATAATGCAGCACTAAAATCCTTGCATGCATATGCATTTTCAAATATGTATATTTAAATATATCTCTATGTTTTTCTTTCTCTTCATTGTTTATTATCATCAATCACAAAATGAAATTTATATTAATTAATTTATAATTTTTTGGCAATAATTAGATGACAGATCATATATTAGATAACCATACGTTGATACTGGAAAATACAAACGACAATTTGTATGGATATAGATGAACGACAACAAAAACAACCCATTGAAGATTTTTACGTGGATCAAAATAAATCTCTATTGAGTTCATTGTGGCTGAAATTTGATACATAATAATAGCCAACAAACAAGCTTGCCTGATTGAGATAATTAATCTTGAACGATCCAAGTGATGTGAATTTACATGGTTGTTCAAAAAGTTTATAATAATATTTGAGACTAACTCGCTAAATTTATGCACAGCAGATACTTTATATGTACATATATACATACATTTTGTAGTGACCGTACTACATATAACGTATTAATATGTACTGTATAATATCTCTCTTTTTTAAAATGCGTTGATATTTATTTATACATACATATTTTATATGGCAAGTCAACTACTTAATGATCGATCTAGTTGGCATTGGAATCACTCTTGTCAATTTGAGAAGTTTTATTGGTTGTCTCCCTTAATTTCTTGTCCCCATTCGTGCAAGTTGCGAAAGGCAATAATCCAACTCACAATCAATGACACAACCCTTATTATTGGTACTTCAATAACTCATTAAAAGCAACCTGACACATCAAACAGAACATGACTATACTTTTTCTTAATTATAATTAAATTAACCATATAATAATTCTCTACCGCTAATTAATTATGTATATATCTTATTCATATATTGATTATATATATCAAGATACAATCACCAAAAATGAGATCATTTTTAAAAAAGCTTTGTCATGAAATAGTATTTGTGTTTCTTGAAATTTGGGGGGGGGGGGGGGGGGGGGGGGGGAGGGGGGACAATGGAACGTATTAATATTAGTTTGTAATATAAAGTGTGTGTATATATAGGAATATTATTAATAGTATTTCATGAAAATGGGGGGACAATAAAAGCTATTAATTAATATTCATGCCTCAGGTCACTTTCTCATATATGGCCACCACCCATTAAATAGAAGGCTCATAAAAGAGCCAAGTATCTAGAGTGCGGCCAAGGATTATTTAGATATATATAGCTAGCTAGGGCACCGATCGAGCGATTGCTGTTGGTGACCATGACTTTTGCCCTCAATTCCATGCAATGCTCAACCTCTCCTTTTCACATAGGAAGATTCTATTCTCCATCGCATATACTATTTTGCTTACTGTACTGTGCACAAAACTATAGCATCTTCTAATTATACACATATATATAACTATTAATGAAATATATTGTTACACAATTACTACGTAGTACGTAATTCTTAATTATTTTAACAAAACTCTCTATCCACAGAATTTGAGCATCCCACTCATATAATAATATGTCGTTATAATTATTTGTGTATGGTGAATTTATATATATATATATATATTGTTTTCATGAATTAAACAACATGCGTGCGTTTATAGACATTTCTATATATATGTGTATATAAAAAGAGAGAGAGATAGAGAGAGAGAGAGAGAGAGAGAGAGAGAGAGGGATTTATACACTAATACGCAACAAAGTTACTAATAATAAACATGTTGTATATGTAGATGATATAGATCCTACATAGGTTGTAACAAAATCTAAGTGGGGTTATAAAGAAAGCAAAGAGCAATAATATTATAATAAAATGTAGATAGTACCGTTGGATAAGAATTCAAGAGATCCAATAATATTAATGATGAGATCATGGAATCGTGATCTTCCATCACTACCCCTTTTTTTTTCACAAGCTCGTTGCATCCCTTTCGTTATTAGCTGAGTAATATCCTCGCCTCTATGGAGAGGGTATCATTCTTCATGTTCTTGTATATATGGCTAAGTCAAAGATACTGTTAGAATCTTCATCATTTATTTGGACGAGTCGATCGATCGATCCTAACACTTAGCTAGGTATACTGCATGTGAAGAAACGTACGAATTCAGAGAAGCTGGCAGTAAGCACCTTCACCACAATGGCATATATATAC
The DNA here is from genome assembly GCF_963169125.1 of Humulus lupulus. Classification (NCBI taxonomy): domain Eukaryota; kingdom Viridiplantae; phylum Streptophyta; class Magnoliopsida; order Rosales; family Cannabaceae; genus Humulus; species Humulus lupulus. Next base: position 98,738,910 of record NC_084800.1, read on the forward strand.
ATTAATTGAACTACGTACGATCGAAACTTGATATAAACCGGCCTAGTTCTACCTATATATCTTCAAGATTCCAAAAAGATCAGCATCCAACATCCATGGAGATCATCATAGAGGATGCTTGATCGGTCCTTATCTGGACTATATATCTATATATAAATGCCCTGTGTCTTAAATAACCACTTACACAAAGTGGGAAGGCAGAACGTACCACATGCATTTGTATATATATATATATATTATATGTGGTCCACCAACTTCTAATCTTAAGTACTTCTAAGATATATACAATATATAGTTTGGTCTCTATGCATACCCAACGATCAAAGATTCGCCAAGGAAACGTTTTAAATAATTATAAATTTATTTTATAATTACTTGGGAATCTTTTCTTATTTTTTAAAATTTAACTAGGTTAAAGATCGATCATTGTACCAAATATATAATTTTGTTGCATGTATATCCCCGTATTTAAGACTACATTCTTTTCAGGCAACGTCTGAGCATGCTAGCTAGATGTCCTACTATTTAGGGCATCATGTGATAATAGACTAGCTAGCCATGCCCACACACACAAATTTATATAAATATATTTAAATAAACTCAATTAAGGATGGAACTTAAAAAAATAATCCTCCGCCGTCACCAAGCTCCATTCTACCCTTTATCTGTTTCTAAATCATTATACCAAACAACGAAATCTGAGTTAACTGTTCCAAAGTTTGGTGTCAAATAAAGTTTATGTTTTTGATCGATCTGAATATGTATTATGAGTATATATAATTCTAATGTTAATAGATTTTTATAGTTCCTTTTATATTTGCGCTATATAATATGGGTAAAAAAATTAAATATCCTTGTACGTTTTATAGATTATATAAATACATATATTTATATTCATGATGAATGTTCAAGGTTTTTTATTTGTTTATTTTATTTTTCAATCATGATTCCACCAATTATAAACACCTTAAATTTTGAAGTAGTTTCAATAACGATGCAAATTAATTATTGGAACCATATCTAGAATGTGGTATAATTCAAGTCGAAATTCTACATGATTTCGAATTTTTCTAATACAAGATTTTATCCAACTGTGTCAAAATTTAACATCTAACTTTTGTCGGATTAATGGTCATGAAAGCATGCATGGTTAAAAGAAAAAAAACTAAAAATTCAATTTTGGATCATTAATGTGACTAAAATTATCATGATAATAATATTATGTATACTAAAGAAGTATTCTCCATGGCTAAATACTTTAATCACAAAAATAGATTTTTTTTTTATTAAATATATTTTTAGTGACAATAGACTTTATTATTATATACATAATAAAGTTTTAGCTAAAATTATATCAATACAACTTGTGTCGTTTAAGTATTGAATTAATTTTTATTATAATAAAGTTTATCGTGACTAAATGGTGTAACTTTTTTTAGTGCTACTTTAACTCATACTTTTGTTCTTTTATAAAAAGACTTGAAGAATGATAGATGATGGTGGAACGTAAATGAGAGCATAATAAATAAAAAGATAGGAAAGATAGTTCTCTTAAAGGCAATTAGTGGCGAAAATAGCAATTTTTTAAAAATAAAATACACTTATATACCAAAACAAAAAACTTGGCAGTAAAAATATTAATTTTGGGTACGGATGTTAGTACCAATCTGCTTAGTGGATTTATATATGGAAAATTGATGGCAAAAATACAAAATCTATTAAAAGAGTTGCACTTATATAATGTTACCCACAAATTTTAATAATAAATTAACAGTCTCAAAATGTAGGCTCGTAAAGTGTAAGATTGAGATTAACAAGTGTTAGCATTATACTTGTACAAATTGTCACAAAGTTCCGAAGCTACGTCATGAGCGCTCGAGCATGAGTTATAGGCTCGAAGGCATTAGTCTGCTCCAAGAGATGCGTTCGACAGAATGATAAAGCAAAGAGGTGGCGACAACTGGAATGGTGAGCTCGAAGTTGTGGGTGATCTCGAAAGCGCGTTGAAGTAGTGTTCAAGCTCAAATGCGCGTTAAAAATATACACGAAGAAGCTATTAGGAAATCCCTATTACTTTGGGATTAGTTAAAATCGTGTATTGAATCCCTATTTTTATGGAATCTTTATTTAAATAATGCATTTAAATTGTATTATTATTCAACTATTCATTTGAATTTAAATTTGAATATATGTAGTAACTTCCCTAAACTTGTGGAAAGATACTCTTGTAACCAGGCCTATAAATAGTTTGGATTTGATCATTTGTACTCACACACAATTTGTACTGAAAAACACTATGTGAAATTGCCATTTCTTAAGGCTTTAACGTAGACCTTAATAAAAGTGACTCGTGGACGTATGCAGAACCACGTAAAAAATCTCTTTCTTTTCTTTTTTCCTGTTTAATTATATGATCTACATAATTAAGTTAACGAAAAATGACGTCAAAGTTTGGTGCTTTTCGTAATGCCCCGAATTCTCCGATGTGGTTTAATGGCAGGATTAGTAAGTCGGGAGGGCCATAACTGTTTAATTATGCCATTAAATGATAGTATGCATGTTTATATGAATTATATTATAATATGATGTTATATGCATGCATGTGGGTCCACATTTGAGTATTATGATATTTTGATAATTTGGCCCATTAATGGTATATTTGTATATTTTGGTGCATATTGTGATTTGTGAATGAGATCCCATTATTATGGAGATATATTCGAGCTATTCGGCATGAGACGGTCCTATATAATGAATTAGCGGTTTTGTCATAACGGGGTCAATTATTGGGTAATAGGAAAGTTATTTGATGATAAATTGAGAGTATTTGAGAT